>NW_027476122.1:306250-612500 GCF_051020955.1 Megalopta genalis
CGTTAAACGATTTCAATGAAATTTTCAGCATGCGTATAACTTACCGAGATCAACAAGACGCATTTTTTACATTTTCGTTAGATTTCATAATATAAACATCCTTTTTTATTTTTAAATAATTAACCTTCATATTTCAAAAGAAGTATTCGAAATTTATAGATTTTATCATTATTAATAAATATAATTAACTAATGATATATATTGAAATTATTTATAAATATTTTATTAAACATTCATTAGTTAAATATCTCGAAGTTCGAAAAATCGGCAAAATCGGCAAAATTAGCCTAAAAGTGATCAAAAATAGCTTCCTCAGATAAGAAAGTTAAACAACGAGAGACTTTTACTTTGTTTTGTCATTCCAAGCATGTAATAGCAAAATTGTAACATTGTCTATTATACAGGTCCCTCTATGATCTAAAAAAAAATTCAGATCGTCTACTCTAATTTTAAAAAAGTTAAAATTGCGCCTTGAGAAGTGTTCGAATGTCAGTGGGACTCACTGTATACATATAGCTGATGGCCGGTCTCGGCGACCAAGGGTTGTATTCGCGAGGCATTTTCACGCCCGGCATCTTTTTCGCCGGCATTGTTCGTCCTTGACGAATACGAGTTCTCTGTTCTTCAGCAAGGGCGAAATAAAGAGCCCTCCCAAGCATTGGCGGATTAATGCGTACTGGTGCCCGAGGCGCGATACAAAATTGAAATCCCTAATACGCTATGACACGCTATGACAAATAGAGCGATTATTAAAAAAAGTTTTATTTGAAAATAAAAACTTTATTTATGGCATTGAGAAATTAATTTCAATAACAGCTTTTCTGGACTTTTGCTAGTGCACAGTCGAATGCATGTGTAGATTTCAGCTAGCGACTTGCGTTCATTTGTCGCATATGCATTGCATTTATATCATTTTACTACATGAAATAATATCACGTTGTTCGTTTCAACAGACAGCTGTTATATTATGTATAAAAAAATAAAATACTACTAATTTATCAATATGTAATTTAACCAAAGTAATACATGTTTGCTGGCTTTAAATGGACTTACATCATTTTCATAATTAATCAATTGTAATAATCATTTAATTTCAATTATGAAATTTTAAATATCATTCGAAATATATTTTCTATTAATCCATATAATTTTGTTTATTAATAATTACAATAAATAAAATAGGAGTCTCGTTTCTTATTTTGAACGTTAAATATATTTATATATTGTTAAACTTAAAATAAGATATTGTTATTATTTATTTACTCTCTTTATGTGGCGGTGTTTTGAAATAGTCATGATGCACAGGCGTTACATAATGTAATAACTGTTTCATATCCTTATATTTTTCGTATGTAACAGATCTCTCGGCATCGCTATACAAAGATGACATTTGAAAACATTAATTCCACTTGGATATCTCCCGCATCACTATACCTGCAGGAAAATTCTTCATACCATCGAATGCCCCCTTTCATGCTAAACAACTTTTGTAGGAACATGTTTTCGATAACTTCACCCTGTAAATATATCCAATAACAAAGGTACTGTAAATAACCAGGCCCTAATTAGTCCCCGTAGGTTCTGCTTTCCCTTGCAAATCATAATTTTCATCAAGGCTCGGTGCGAGCCTGTTTACGATGGTTCCTTCAATTGACTCATTTCCACTAGCTCGGCCTAATCCGCCGCTGTTCTTTTTCTTTTAATTTAACCGAACGAACCGATCCTTGTAAAATCCGTATGACACGACCGGTCATCGCAGGTACATGTGCTTACCTGATAGCCGGCCGCGGTGGCTAATGGTTTTCCACGGGAGACGTTTTCATACCTGGCGCATTTTTTTTCGGGTAGTATCCTTTTGTCATTGTTCGTCTTTGCTGATTAGGACGTTCTGTCCTTTAGCAAGGACAGTATAAATACCCTGCCGATGTCAACGGAAACACTCATTCTGTGATCAGTGCAGCAGTGATCAGTGCGAAGACCTCGGCGAATTTTCTCAGTTAATTTTCCCAGTGAAGTATAGTGAGAATTTCTTAGTGAACTAAAATGGAATTGTACGTACATTTTTGCTATATTCTTCCGCGAACATTCTTCAGTCACTTGTTTTGACTAATGTTTTCCGTGTGTCGGGTATAAGAAAGACAATTTATTTTTACGAATTTAAATATTTATAAATAAAATATATTTTTCATCGAGATATGAGTCAACCTCTATTTTGGCCGGATACGGAGAATTCTCCCTAATTGACGCTCGGATAGTGCACGAAGATGGACAAGTCGGGAAGAGGAGATACGATTATTCAAATTTGTAAATTGAAATCTTGAAAATTAGAAAATTTAAATACTAGATAATTTAAAAAATGTACATTTATATATATAGAAATCGGAGAACTTAAAAATCGTGAATTTGTAAATCAAAGAATTTAGAAATTAAAATGATAAGATTTAGAAAATTTGGGAAGCAGATGATTTAAAAATTTGTAAATTTAAGAGTCGGAAATCTTAAAAAGCGTAAATGCAGAAATCAAACAATTCAGAAATTGAAACGGTAAGAACTAGAACATTTAGAAACCAGTTGATAACAATTAAAATTTCAGAAAACTGAAAAATCGTGAATTTATAAATCAAAGAATTTAGAAATTGAAATCTTAAAAATTTGATCATATAGAAATCAGCTGACTTCGAAATTGTAAATTTATAAATCAGAGAATTTAAAAACCGTCAATTTGATTTGAATTGGAATTGGAATCTTAAAAATCAGAAACTACAGAAACCAGATAATTTCGAAATTATGAATTTAGAAGTATGCGCATTGAAACATCGTGCCATTCGAAACGGATGGATCGAGAAATTGCAAGTTTTTCGGAACGGAAAAATGTGTTTAATCCTGGCGTATAAATATTTCCAATTTATTCGCTTATAAAAACGAGTCGTCTACAAAGTTGTCGATTCACCGATAACTATAAAAACGAGCCGTGAGGCTCGAGTAATAGTGTCTCCTCTTCCCAGATTGTCCATTTCTGTGCGTAATCCGAGCGTCAGTTAGGGAGACATTACTGTATCTCCAAACGTTTCTGGAAACTTGATTCGATTAAAGCTTCCGTCGTTTAATATACCGTTTAATATTACGTGCATACTAATTAATTGTTTCTTTTCGTTCAGTTCCAGAACTAATACTGAATCCTGCATTGAGTGGGGCTCCATAGAAGGTGGAGAAATCAAGTTCGAGTCTCTGACGGAGGATACTTTGGAGGGAGCATTACAAGTAATAAGGAAAAGCTTTTTCCCCAACGAGAGCATCTGCAAAGCCGTAAATCTGATATCGGCGCCTTGTAGCGTCAGAGCGCTCGAGGAGCTCTGTGTGGAAATTGCTAAAGACGGTGTCAGCATTGTTGCATTCGACGTCAAGACTGGGGAAGTTGTTGGTGTTGTTCTCAATAAAATTAAGATATTGAGAGATCATCCGATGCCGAGAGATCCTGTAACTAACCCGCGACGTCCGTGTGGGCGCCCACCGTTTCGTCGACATCGCCCGGTCCTCTGGCGACCTTGCCAAAAGAGTTGGCTTGAAAGATTCAAGGATAATTGCGTACATCACCGGGCCAGGGGCTACGTAGATTTTCTGATTGCTATACACAGCAAGATAAATTTATTCAAATATTATAATATTGATTGTATTATGGAGTTGATGTTCCTGGCTACGCTGCCGGAGATGCAGCAGCGAAAAATTGGCGAGGGCTTAGTGTCCGTGTCCGTGGAGGTTGCCAATGCGCTGAATAATGGACAGCAAGTGAAAGTACCGATATCTGACACTGGAATTAATAGCGTGATCCATAATTTTCTGAGCATACCGAAGTTAGTGACTGCAATCATGACTTCCAATTACGCGCAGATCATCGCGAGGAGGTGCCGCTTAAAGGTCTTGGAAAGGATTAATTACAGGGGCTTTCGTTACAGTGACGTATCGTTCCGCAAGAGAATAGGGAAGGAGCATCGTGACTTCACTGTTGTAGCCAAGAAAATAAAGAACTAATCGACGGTTCAGAAGATATCGCAATGTCAAGAAAATTATATTTTATTTAGTATTTGCTTGTATTTAACAGGATTTCTATAATTTCGACCGAAATTGTCAATTATTATCTTCGAAATTATCATCTTTGAAATTATTAATTCTGAAATTATCATTTTCGAAATTGTTATCTTCAAAATTGTTATCTTCGACATTGATATCTTCGAAATCATTATCTTCGAAATTACTATCTTCGAAATTATTACCTTCGAAATTATCCCAGAAATTATTCTAGAAATTATTATTTTTGAAATTGTTATCCTAGAAATTACTATCTTTGTAATTGTTATTCTAGAAAGTGTTGTCTCCGAAATTGTTGTCTTTGGAAATATAATTCTCGAAATTATTATCTTTGAAATTATTATCCTTGAAATTATTGTCATTAAAATTATCATCGAAATGATTGAAATAACACCAATTGGCCAAAATATATTCGCTATGCAATCTCGTCGATGTAACACTTATCAATGAAAAGTGTAGAAACAAAACAATGAAATTTATACTTTTCTGCCAGGTTTCTCGTCGTTTCAGCCACTTCATGAAGGAACGGAGATCAGGCACTCGCGATCGGGCACTAATACTAAATAATCCAAACGGCGCGAAAGCGAAGATTTCACCCTTTGAAATGTATCTAAGAACACCATTCTACAGTTTTTTTTGTTAACAAAGTTACGGTATTTTGAATTTCAGAATTTCATTCGGAAGAGAATCCAAGGTGCTATACGATGGCAAACAAAAATCATAGATCAATACTTTCGGGCTCATTCGAAAGGGGAGACTTCGTTCGTTAAAATAATTGTGATTGCGTTTGCCAAACAATTTTTTGAACCACTCAGATCTATGCGAATATGAGAAATCGACAGGATGGAACCATTTTTATTTACAGTGCAGGGTATTAACGAAATAAAATTTATAAAACAGGAGAATTAAGATGCTACGAAACTGGGAAATTGGACTTCTAAAATGAGTAGAAAAACACCACCCTACGATATTTTTTAACGAAGTTATGGTATTCTGAATTTCGAAAAATGTTCGCCTAGAATTCCACGACCTCAGAAATCACATTAATCTTCTATACTTTTTTTCAAAACTGCTATAAATTTGCAACAAAGTATCGCAGATCAACGTTCTTGGATTCGTTGGAAAGGGAATACTTCGTTCCACAGAATCACGGTGATTTCATACGCCGGAGAAACGTTTCGAACTTATCAGAAGCACGCGAATTTGAAAAATGACCAACAAAGTTTCATTTTCGCTTATCGCTCGAGTTCCATCGAACCATTTTTCGTTTCGTGCGATTTATGGTGTAGTGCCGGCCGTGCGTAGAGCCAAAAATATTCGCGCTGAGTCGGAAATGTGATTATCATGTTCGCGCGACCTTTACGAAGGCGGCTGGCCACCCCCGGCCGCCGAAATTCAATTGGTCCAGCAAGTTTCGGTTGATCCAGCGAATCAGAATTTGGTGAAATATCGTTGGCGCACTTGCACAATGACACGGAGTCACTACAGCTTCAGATGATCGCGATTAGGGCAAATTTCGCAGGAGTTAAACGATTACGCTGATTCTGGCTCGTGAGCACGCGTCGCGACGGATAATTTACGATTTTTCGATGATTTTTATGTCGAAATTATGAATGTCGGACAATTTTATTTCATAATTTTAATTGCTCCTGAACAAAAAATTTTCATCCCCTTTTTATTTTCTGCACGGTGAAACTGCCCCTTTTACAACGACATCCTGATGTTATCCCATTTTCTTGTATATTTTGCAAATTTATCAGGTATTAAAATAATGCGTATAATAAAATTTGAACTTTTTATCCCCTTTACCTATTTTTTTTTAGAGCGGAACAGCCCCTTTTTAATTGCGATATGTAGATGTTACCCTATTTTTGTATATGTTATCAAAATTCTCATGACATTAACAAGCTGTTTATAACATAAATTAAATTTTTCATGCCTTCCTTACTTTCTTCAGGGTGAAACTACCGCCTTAATAACGATGTCTAGATATTACCTATCTCCATGTTTATTTCTAAAATTTTACCGTATATTAATAAAATATTTGCAGTGAAAATTAAATGTTTCATCCCTTTTTATTTTTCGTAGTAGGAAACTACCCCCTGAATGAATGTGGTGTCTTGTAGATGTTTCCCTCTCTGCATAATTATTTCTACAATTTTATTGGATATTAAGAAATTACTTCCAGCGAAAATTAGATTTTGCACCCCTTTTTATTTTCTTTGAGATAGAACTTCCATATTTTTAAAATTGCACCAGATATTAAAAAAATTTAAGATAAAAATTTATAGATATTAAAAAATTGAATTTCTTTCCTTCGTTTATATTTTTAAGGGTAAAACTATCCCCTCCTTGCTCGAATGATATATATTCGATATGTACTAAATGTTCAAAAATATGTTACAATAAAAATTGAATATGTTGTCATTTAAAACAATGCAGTCATATAATGTAACAAATATAAATTTTCTGTCTCGTGTAGAATTTATTAACGACAGAGTATGCTAATCAACATGACAATGAAAGAAATCGTATTTCAAGGGGTTAATTACGTCGGAGAATCTGTAAAATTTTTTCTCCGAGGAATTTATAAATAGCCCGAGGCTATACGAATATTAAAAACTTTATAATGAAGGGATCGGAATAGTTGAATATTGTGGAAGGGTAATTATTCCTCAGACGAAGTTTGGTTGTTGACAAGAACAGCGATTCTTCGAACGAAATTTAAAATAAAAATTGAAATATCATAAGAATTTTATATTGTTCAACATTGTTGATAATCATATTTTATCAATTTATAATGGTAAATAATATAAATTATAACAATAGTAAGTTCTAGCCAGACCACATAGCTTATGTTAATTTTATAGCAATTACAATTTGAACGACACCAGTTAATGTTAGATTAATACGAATTTTAATTTCAGCAATGCTAATGCGAAAATTTACAGCAATTTGAATTTCGATGATATTAAATGATATGTTATTAAGGAATTTCAATAAAAGCAAAATGTCGAAGAATTTTCAGAGTTGTTGTATACTGTTGATAATCAAATTTCATCAATTTATATTGTCAATTGATTGTACAAAAAATTAAAATATACACGCGAATATTTACGCTAATTTCACGCACTATATTCTCGACATATGTAAATAACAATCTCAATCGCCTCTCACTTCTCAATCATCAGCCGATCATTGAATCACTTCTCTCGCATCATTCGATTCCGCAGTTATATCAATTATACAATTTTAATAAAAATAATCCCGAAAATATTATATAACTAATTAAAAATTGTTTCAATTATTGTTTTCATTCGTGATACACTAAATACGTAGCTTTCTCGTTATTAAATAAATGAATTTCCTTGTATATCAATTATGGAATTTATATACATCCATATTTCGGTTTCGTGAAATACTAAATAGAATTGATTCTCATATTATACAATAATTGAATTTTCGAACGTGATAATTATGGCATGGAACTCTTGGGAATTATAGCTGTGTTTGATTATTGAAGCACATTAGCGAGCCGAGAGATGACCAAGCAATATTAATTATAATTTCGAAAGTTTTCTTTTCGAAAGAAAATTACTGCTATATTTTTAGACACAATTTTTTTAACTTTATATTTATGTATATATGTACAAGAAAACTTTAATTCTGAAGATTTCTACTTAATTACCAATGAAATAATTATCAATTATGAATGATTTGAAAATTAAATAAACATTGAGACAATCTTTAACAAAAATGTACGTGTACATATCCATTTATTACTAATGATTTTATTCTCCACGATCTTCATGAAACTTCTTTGAAAATAGGTTTTAATAATTATTTCATATAAGTTCGTAACTAAAATAAATATTATAATTAAAATAAATATATTTATTTATGGAAAATGTTTTCTGTTCTTGATTTTCACGTAACTTCAACCAATGTAATATTTAATTATCATTACACATAAATTCAATTTAAATGAATGTTGAAATAATCGTAAGAATAATACGCGGTTGTATTTGTTTATAGAAGGTGATTTTCTCTCGTTAATTTTCATCGAACTGCAGAGGAAATAATAATAATAATTATTATTATTATGAACAAATTTCATTAAAATGGTTCCCAATTATTAAAAGGAGAATACGTTCGATAATGAATTTCTCCTGACGAATTGCACAGAGATTATTATAACAACAAATGTATATTTTATATAGACATGTAAAATCAGTGGCCTAATCGAAGCTTATCAAACATTCACGAAACCAGTACGAAATAATCCTTGCGCTGATAGCTGGCTCATTATCAATCCATCAAATCCATAATCCCCTATGCAACAAATACGACGTGAACTCGAAAGTCGATCATTCTCTTTCTCGTCGATCAATACCGTTGAGAGTTTCGCAAAATTTTCCGCGAAAATCTCGCATCAAACATAATTCCGCTATTCGAGTTTAGTTAAATGTGAATTCGAGCCGAATGATTTCGCACGATCCATCAAATGATAAATGTCGTCGACTGTAGAAATACTATACATTAAAAAATCACAGCAGAAGCTCAATGATTGTAAGAATCGTTGTAATACATGGCAGAATTCCGATACATGCAAAATACAATTAAGAAGAAAATGATAGAAATATTAGAAACTTGACGAAATACAATAATCAAATATAAAGATAGTAAAATGTAGAAACTATATAAATTCAGTAATCAAATGTAGATATATTCAAATATGGATACTATTTATTATATATTACTATATATATTATATTTATTATATTATTATATTATAATATAGATTATTAATATACAACAAATATAAAATTTACTGAATTTTTGAATTCATGTAGCTTCTACATTTTAGTATTTTTACATTTGGCTATATGTATAAACAATATAAATAGAGTATACGTAATAAATAAAGAAATATTAAAAATATAAAAACTGCACGGATGTAATAATCAAATATAGAAATACTAAAGCCATAGAAACCACTAAAATGCAACTGGCGAATATAGAAATACTAAAATATAGAAACTACGTAAGTGGAATAGTCAAATACACAAGAACTAAAAATTTAAAAATTATGAAAGATGCAAAATAGGGGAAAACTATAAAAAAAGACCGGTGTAAGTTGTGATTACGAAAAATATAGAGTCTACAGAAAATGCAATAGTCAAATATACAAGTACTAGAAATTTAAAAATTGTAAGATATGTAAACTGGGAGAAAACTATAAAAAATACCCGCTGTAAATCGTGGTAGTACTAATATAAATGACAAATAAAATTAATAACTAATTACCAATGATCAAATATAGAAATACCAAAAATTTTAGAAAGTGTAGAAGATATAAAATAGGCGGGGAATATAACAAACAATATTATAAATGATAAAATTATCGTTATCATCATTTTACACTTTTAAACATTACACGAAGCAAAATTGTGTAACTTAACAAAAAAAAAAATTATTGTGTGTGTATTATACTATTTTCTATATTTAATATACATATAATTGGGTTGATGGTTTTAATCAATCATCTTCTCCTAATAGCATGTAATTACAGTCGCATTACAATATTCATCATACTCCAATCACAATCACAAATGGCGAGTTCTAATTACATTACAGCCAATATCGTATAATATTATATGTACATAGTCACCTTGTCACCGTCCACTCACCACAAACCACATCCAGTCTCTCACGAAATCAATATTAGCTTATAAGAAATTTATATTTCGACAACAGGAAACAATAATACCTCTCATCATATTAGTTTATGTCAATTTAACAGCAATTTGAATTTTAACGACACTAATTAATGTTAGGATAATATGAATTTTAAGTTCGAGAATATAATATTTTAATATATATAATAACATATATAATAATAATTTAATAATATTTTTTGTAGAGAACTTCAACTCTCATGATATTAAATAATATTTTTTGTTCAGGTATTAAAGCTCCAATAATATTGAACGGAATTATAATAACATCGATACGAATTTTATATTAAATTTATGGGATATATGATGCTCAATGTTATATTTTCATATGATATTGTTTAAAATTGTCTCATATTGTTCTTTTTAACAATGTTTGTTATATGACGTACAATGATTATTTATTGATATCACATTTATGAGGAATTTAGATATCAATAATTACTATCGCATAAATAACCATAACTAGATTGTTGCATCATTAAAATATTTGAATAATACAACGAGGAACTCAAATTTCCATGATTTTAAATAATGTTTAATTTATTAGGAATTCCAGGATCAATAACATTATACACAATGTAATCGTACTAAACCATTCTTATTAGGTTAATGCATAATTTAATACGGTAATAATGTATTAAATGCTGCAGCAATAAAAAAATATAAAAAATGTAAATTTGATAATATTATTAATTATATATATTTTATATATATATAATTAATAAAATATTATTAAATTAACATTTTTTATATTTTATAATATATAATTATAATTATATATATATATATAATTATACTATATAATATACAATATAATAATTTAGTATAATATACAGTATAATATATATATGGTATATAAATATATATATATTATACTGTATATTATACTAAATTATTATATCGTGTATTATATAGTATAATTAAATACATTTATACTGTATATCATACTAAAAACTGTACATTATATATAATATAATGTAATACATTAAATACTATTTCTAGTATTTTACATAATTGCCAAAAGCTGAGTAATTAAATTATGTTACGTTCGCTATCAGCATAGTTATATTTATTGTATTTATTGCATTAAATACATTGTATCATCTTACGCGACATGATGAAAATGCCGCCAAAGTGAAGGCATCAATTCTCTAAATATCATGCTATGTGCTATAATTTTAAATAATTATATTCAGAACATTAATATGACGTTCTTTATGCTGCGGGCGAACGTGTTAAGCAATGATCCAAACGCCACGGGTTGAAATGACCTCGACGGTCCATAAACCAAAAATAATATTCTTCCTAATTGATCGCATTTTTTAATTCGAATCTTAACCGTTAGAAGCGATACGCAATTTCAATGCGTTCCTCTTAACGCTGCCAAAAACCTGTTCCCAGTCACGTCCCACCAAAATTGATATTCCCCGCCGTCGCCACAAATTTCCAATAAACTCGCCGCACCAACAGCGCCGCCGAAACCGAAGAAGGAAAACTCGATCGACACTCGCGTGTTTCCCGGTAACGAATCGTCGCTTTCGCCACTCCAACCACGAGTGCAAACACTACGTGGCTGCATCACCGACACCTTTAGGTGCTGGATCGGGGTGGGGTGGGGGGTCGTCGTTGGTGTTCGCTAAAGGTTGCCTCTGTGTTGTAAATAAACGGCGCGACCCGATCGTACTGAAGATAGAAGCCAATCATCCAGCAGGATTTCTGGTTTCCTTTAGTTCCGTCCCCCTCCACCGCTTTCTTCCGTACCTTATGGAGCATAGCAGTACTATCCCCCCCCCCCAAAAAAAAAATTTGCCGGAAAGCGATATTCGGAGTACGTATAGACTAACGGTCGTAAGACGTTGCCCGCGACCATCGAAACCGTCTTCCGACGGTTAATCCGATACATGGAGTTGCGAAATTTCAGCGACACGGTTGTTTTTATGTTTCTGGTCTCCTGACTTCTGCGAACGGCGGATTACGATCGCCGGATATCCATCTCGGTGGACGTAGAATAAAGCAGACTCGATTTTCTGAAGCTTCGCAGATTATGGTATTCGGAAATAAAAGAATTTCGTAGCTTGCTTTCAAGAGCCTCTTAGAGTGTAACGTACGGAGAATGTTCCCACGAATTTTTTATATTCCCTCCTGAAGGCATACGCCAGGCTGGCGCCAGCCAGCCGGGGATTCATTTGTATATCGCGAGTCGAGTACCTCCGAGAGAGTACGACGACGAACATTTCTGGAGTCGGACCACATAGGATCATCCCCACTACCATTTTTCCACAGAAAAACTGACTATATAAAGGGCCCAAACGCGACCGGGAATTGGGCTAGTTTCGAGTCATTCGTCGACGCGGAAACATTAGTAACATCGAGTTTCAATTCTTCTTCCGCGAAAACTTACTTACAGTTGTAAAACCCAACGCGTAATAATTTAGTTTTTACCAGTTTTCTTTGGTTTCAAGTTTAATCATTTCCACCTCCTGTTTCAAACCAGTAGTTGGTATAACCCACCAAGATATATCTTAACCGCTCGAGGTATATCTTTATTTCTTTTCTAACCCTAATATCAATTTCTCCAAACACCTTATCCTAATTTTAAAGGTAGCTACCCGTGTCGAAATAAACATCGGCTGGTCTACGCACCTCATCCAAAAATTCCAATTACATGCAACCTCCGGCCACCCAAACTGCCTGGCTCTCGGCTCGTAACAAGAGCATGATAAGACGAGTAGTATTGTGGTCATTTAATCCTGAGATAGTAGCGTCTGAAAGCAGAGGAACTTAAATATTTTTGATAAATTATTTTCGTTTAATTTTAAATAGAATCGTACGTGTTTTGATGAAGGGCGAAGAAACGAATCCAACAAGTATAATGATTGAATACTTTCGATTGTTTAACCTCGATATGTTTGCGTTTGAAAGTTGATTACTTAATGTTTCGGACACGATATTGTTACAAGAATTATATCTCTTTTTTAATGTTTATGATAATATTGTTACGGCGACTTGTCCAAATCAAGTGGCTGTAATGTGAAACAGCCCTGTTGTGAACACCTCCTTAAAGAATAATAGAAGAGAGGGGTTGCCACGGAGTTGTGTTATCAACGGACAATCGAAGAGTCGGGATCGGACCGTCGAGCGGTCCAAAGATCTCAAACATAATTGAATTGAGTTGTATTATAGTTTATGTACTTTATTGTAAATAAAATGCCGCGACGCGAAAGAAATGCAGTAATTCGCAACAATATTATTGAATCAATTGTTTTCTCATATAATAAAGCACTCCTTAAAGTAAGTAGAAACATAAATTTTGTTTATTTATTGCACATGTCCTTTTGTATAATAAGCGATAAACAAGATAGTGACGAAATTTAACGTCACAAAAATAATCGGACAGTCCGTAGGTATAGGTGAACTAGTTTTTATCGATGGTATTATGGATAAAATGAAATATTTGGACATTTTTTAAAGAAAATTTAATTACAAGTGTTATAAATATGGGTGTACGTACAGTTTTAAGTTTTATTAGGACAGTGATCCTAAACACAAGGTCAGAATTGTACAGGAATATTTGTTAAACAATTGTCCAAAAGTACTGCATCCTTCTCCTCAATCGCCTGATTTAAATCCAATTAAAAATTTATGGGATCAACTGGACCACAAAATTCGTACAATACTTACAAAGACAACAACAAAGATAAAACAACGTTTGTTAGACGAATGGAAACGAATTTCGTCGAATTATTTAAATAAAGTCATCTGTAACATGCCCAAGCGATTACATGAAGTAATAAAACAAAAGGGTCAACCGACAAAATATTAATATTATGATAACGTGATTAAAAAGATTTTCATTTTATATAAAATTAATGTAATTCATTCACTGTCCGAATATTTTTGTGACGTTAAATTTCCTCACAATCTTGTTCATCGCTTATTATACAAAAGAACATGTGCAATAAATAAACAAAATTTATGTTTCTACTTACTTTGTATGAGAAAACAATTGATTCAATAATACTATCATAAACAATAAAAAGGAGCAATTGTTCTTGTATCAATATCGTGTCCGGATATTAATGCGAGTCACTGTATATATTCATTATACTCGTTGCATTTGTCTTTCGATGCTCTACAAGAATATCGGTAACAATATACAGAGTGTTGTATAAAAGTGTGCTGGAAACAGGAGTAGACCTCAGGAGTAGTATCTTTTTTTCAGATACAAATATCAAGCGGATTACGAAAAAAAACCGAAAAAATGGACGTCGGATCTGTTGTACATACGAAAACCACACAATGGAGCGATAGAAAAAGACATATCCCTAGTTAACAATACATATGTAACAATAATTTAAACAATATTTATAATTGATTATGTTTTTCTTATTACATTGTCTATAATCATATTGTTCATAACTGATAATATTCTTTATTACTACTTTAGACAATATATTTGTACTACGTGACCTATAATATTATTTAAAAAAAATTGGTTAAGTAAACATTTTTATCACAATTAAATACAAAAATTACTTAACACGAAGATCGTCGTATGAAATTTTATATTCCAATCATATAATTGTAGTCAAAAATCGTAGGCAAATATTGTAGCTAAAATAGAAAAATATTGACATCCACAAAAAATAAGTACTTGGTCAATGAAAATATATAAAGTAAAATGTACAACTAAAATGTTTAGAATAAAATGTTCAAACAAACTGTTCGATAAACATGCTTAAAATAAAATGTTCAACTAAAATGTGTAAAATAAAGTATTCACAACCAATATGTTTAAAATGAAGTGTTCAAAATAAAATGTTCAACTAAAATTAACATCTACGAAAAATAAGTTCGAAACAATGCTTGTGTACGTCGATAGCGTCTGGTGTCGCATTTCGTATCGACAGCGCATTCAAATTCAGGAAACCTCGAAAACATGAAAACACCGATTTTCATAAAAGTCGCACGAAGTTGTGGATTGTGGCCAACTCTTTGAGCGAAAAGTGCGACGTGTGGCGTGGGGTGTCATCTGTCGAAGGAACGTGCAAACGTCGGAATACAAAAATTCTCCCCTCCACACCCTCGCCGATCCCATCGCACACTCTAACCGCCATTTCTGGCGCGGCTCCTATCGGGTCCCTTATTTCGTCGACGAAAAAATGGGGAGGTGGGTGAACTGGAAGAATGCAGTCTCAAGCCTCCGCGACCTAACCCAGTGAAATGAATTGGAGGATCGTGCCCCGACCGTGAAAATCGACGCCAGAAAAATATTTTCCTGGCCTTCGTGCTCCGGGCAACGAACGATGCCGATCTTTTGCGTAAGCCGCTTCCAGATATCTCGCAGAGTCGCTGAGATCGTTCGGTCCCCGAAAAATTCCGTTGGAAAAGTCGTTCGCCCATCGATAGCAAAGATTTCTCGCAGACGGAAGTGGTCACGATTTTTTTTCTTGCGGATTTTAGGGTCGAAGGTTTAGGTTAGGTGGACGGGTTTTTATGGAGCTTGGTGGATGGCGTATGAAATGGAGGGTTCGGGGTGTAGTGAAAAAAAAAGATTGCAAATTGAATTGATATTTTATATTGCTAGTAATAATAAAATTTTTTATTTCATTAAAAAATCATTCAAATAATTCGACAAATTATTTATTTATTATTGCAAATGATAAAAAAAATATTTATTATGCAAATAAAATGTTATTTTTCATTTGGGTTTTAGAGAGGGACGAAAAGATTTAGAATACTATTTGCGCTGATATACATATGTATACTTAGTGAATAAATTTAGGATAATGTAAATTAAAGGGTTGGAACTTGAGTTCCAATATATCAATTACTAAAGAATTGAATTTGTATTACAAAGTTTCAATTATTTAAATCTCAAAATTTTAATTTTTTTAATTTTAATTTAAATATTAAGTTACACTTCTGCTTATGTCTACATGCTCCTATGTATTCAATAAATAGATTTTGGCTAGATTTTCTTTCTAATGTAAATTAAGGGTTGTTGACCAAGGTGATAATTACTGAAGGGGTGAATTCGGAGTGCATAGTTAATATTTAAAATAATTTCGAAATATTGATGAGTATTGATTTATTTTCCCGACGGTGCCACTCTCGTCTGCTATGCAGACGACACATTAGTGGTCGCCGTCGGGGACACCTTCGAGAGGACCATCCGACGAGCGGAGGTTGCGGTGGCAGCCGTCGTCGCGAGGATCTGCGATCTGGGGCTGAAGGTGGCCCCGGAGAAGGCCGAGGCCGTCTGGTTTGGCCGGCCTTGGTCTCGGCCACGGGCCAGATCGTGGATCTGGGTTGGAGAAGCCTGCGTCGAGGTGAAGTCCGAGATCAAGTATCTCGGACTGATCCTCGACAGCCACTGGAGGTTCGGAGCACATTTCGGCCGTCTCGTCCCCCGAGTTGAGAGGGCGGCGGCCGCGTTAGGCCGCCTGTTGCCCAATATCGGGGGACCGGGCGATATGGTGCGTCGACTATACCTGGGCGTGGTGCGGTCCATGGCATTATACGGCGCCCCGATTTGGGCGCCGTCCGTGAGGGCAAACCGGCGCAACACATTGTTGTTGCGCCGGATTCAGAGGCAAATGGCCCTTCGCCTCGTAAGGGGTTACCGCACCACGTCTACCGTGGCGGCGCTTGCTCTGGCGGGAGAAATTCCCTTCGAGCTGCAGGCGGCGATGCGCGCCTATGTCTATAGGCGCATATGCATCGCTGGCCGGGCTCGGGGGGACCCGCCGGAGCAGGAGGCGGTCGAGGGCTTCGGGCTCCAGGCCCGCGGACTAGCGCTCGCCAGATGACATGCGGAGCTTTGCTCCCATGCCGCCGAGCGCGTCCCCGGGGCTCTCCTGCCGCACTTCACCTCGTGGCGGGAGAGGCGGTTTGGCAGGCTCTCCTACCGTGCGGCGCAGGTATTCACCGGGCATGGCTGCTTCGGTGTCTACCTGTGTCGCATCGGTCGGGAAGCGACGACGGTGTGCCACCACTGTGGCGCGGAGGAGGACTCGGCGCAGCATACACTGGAGGTGTGCCCCGCCTTTTCAGTGCTGCGCCGAGTCCTAAGTAGGGAAGTTGGTCGCGACCTCGCTCTCTCCAGCTTAGTTGGGGCCATGCTGGAGAGCCCGACAAAATGGGCGGCAGCCATAGCCTTCTGCGAACAGGTAATGTTGCAGAAGGAGGCTGCCGAGCGGGGTCGCCGCGAGCGGGGGTGCGGCGTGTGCGCCCACGCCTAGAGCCCCCCCCCCCCGAGCAGCTGATAATAGGCGGGCGGCGGGTGTACCAGATCATGCTGGTTTAATTACCCGCCGCCCGCCAACCGAGGATGTCCTATCAGGAGTGGGGGCGACGACAACTTGACGTCGCCCCCGACGGCCGCCAGTGCGGGCGTCGTGACGAGGCGGTGTGGGGTGCGGTCCCCCGCACCGCCGAATCAAGATGATTTATGGGGGGAGGATTAATCTCCCCCCGGGACGCGGCCGGCCACCGCTCCATCCTGGTGGCCGGCCAGGCGAGGGGGAGCCGCGGTCGTGTTCTTAAGAGTTCCCGTGGCTCCCCCGTTAATCGCCAGCGCCCTAGGCCGCCGTGTGGGTTTTAGCGGGTCGAACCCC
Source organism: Megalopta genalis (assembly GCF_051020955.1). Classification (NCBI taxonomy): domain Eukaryota; kingdom Metazoa; phylum Arthropoda; class Insecta; order Hymenoptera; family Halictidae; genus Megalopta; species Megalopta genalis. Next base: position 323,694 of record NW_027476122.1, read on the forward strand.
GCACTACCCCCGCCCCGCCATCCGGGCGGGACGGGGGTGTCTGACCAGCAAATTTCCCCCACGATAATAAAAAAAAAAAAAAGTATTGATTTATTTTTGTCAATAGATTTAAGCTAGAACTCTATTTCCTTATAAATTTAAAGGTCCAGGGTTAATGACTGACGTGTATTAGTTACTGCTGAAGTAAATTTGGGGTGTAAGGTGAGTATTTTAAATTACTGTGAAATATTCACGAATGCTGATTTCAGTCAATAAAGGTCCGGCTTCCCTTTTCGATGTGAATGGAATGGTCGAGGGTTAATGACCGATTGATCGTGGGCAAAGTGAACATTTACAATCATTCCGGAATATTTCTGCATGCCGACGTATTTTTATAAAATCGACTTAGACCAGGTTTGCTAATACATTTCTATTAAATACGTTAAATAAATTTAAGTTAGCTTTCCTTTATTTTCTGAATCAGGGCGCCGAGGCTTGATGATAAAGATATCAACTATTGAAAGGGTGATTTTGAGGTGCAAAATTGACAGTTAAGATTATTCTAAGACACTCCCTGCGCTCTGATAATATTTTCTTGTCTACACGTATTCTGTAAGCAAGGGTTCGAGGTTCCCCTCTTGTACACAAGTTACCCAAAGGGGTGAGTTTGGGGTGCAAAGTTGGCAGTTTGTATTATTTTGGAAAGTTTGTTGATACTAATATTATTTATGTCATGTAAATTTCGGCTGGGTTCTCCTCTTTTTAATGTAAATCAGCTGGTTGCGGGGCGGTGTTGTACATCTAATTTACAGTAGGGACGAATTTTGGGGTGGAAAATTCACATAATTTTCGGAAGCTCGCAGATACTTACATATCTTTATTATGTAAGTTCATGTTGTACTTCCCTTTTAATATAAATCGGGGGATTGAGGGTTGAAGCTTCAAATGTTGATTGCCGAAAGGGTGAATTAGGGGTAGAAAGACTACGGTCTAAACTATTCCAAGATATTTCTTCGTTCTTAGAAAAATTAATTGACTAAATGTGTCGTAAATTAGCTTCCCAATATGCGTGCAAGGGTTGAGTGCGGTATGTTTAAGGCATCAGTTACTAGAAGGGTGAATTTAGGGTGCGAGGGTTTACGTAGTTTCCGAGGAGGTCGTAGACTCTATTTTTATGCGGGTACGTTTATGTGGTAGCCAGTAATTTTCATGACGTTGTAATGACCAGAACTATAATTCTAGGCAATCATAGGTCTGTTGAAGCTGGTGATACTTCTGATTCTAACCGCATTCCTGTTCTCTCTCGCTGCCGTAACACGGTTGATGGAGCTGACTGTCATCGTAATGTATCCGGTGCCCATTTTCGTGCTCAGACTATTTTCGAGAGTAGTCGTGAGTACATGTATAAAGGCAAATCTTACTTTCTGAAACATTCGCTCTTCCCATAAATCATCTTAATATTATGCTAATTTCTTAACATAACATTGGCTATTAACTTTTTAGTTTATCTAACAAGTAACTTACGTGGTCAGCATTAGTAAAATTAAGAAATTATTAATCACTGTCTCGAAACCATTTTTATGCAAAATAATCGAATATTCTTGGTAGTTGATTGTGATAATTTTTCAGCATTTTGCTAGTGGTTTTTCGGTTGATTTAGTAACTTCTGCGGTCGTCGTTAAAAAATTTAATATAAATTATATTATTCATAATCACTAAACCATTTTTATGCAAACTTCTGGTCAAAATATTTTAAAAGTTGATGGACAATTTTGTCGTGCCTCGCTAGTGACTTTTCAGTTTACCTAGTAACTTCTGTGATCGACGTTAATAAAGTAAATAATAAAATGAATTGCACACTACGAACGTGGTCCAAAAGTATCAATAACGTCGGGGTAATTATACATACTCGATCAGCAACAAGCGGTCCGAAAGCGTTCGTTGCTCGCTTTTTATTTAAACATTCGCGCTGGTGTCGACCCCGTGTATTTTCTCGCGGCATAAGCGCCCAGGAAAATGGAAAACTGTCATCGTGACTGAGGGAAGTCTGGTGAAATATTAGGTTATTACGCGATTTGGTAATCCCATATCGTCCCAGAATCCGTCGCGCGAGTAATTCGGTGAAATTAGATCAGCCATTATGCCGATCCGCAAAATTCCATCTTAAGAGAGATATTTCGGGCATTCGAAGGGATCATTAAACTCTCTAATTGTAAGTCGGCTTCATCAAAAACATCACTGACTTCTAATTTTTCTGAAATTTTAATTTCTATAATATTTTCAGACGCGTTTATAAATTCATTTCAAAAGGACATTCTATTTAAGCGTTTCAAATAAAATGTTTCACTAAAATGTTTAACTAAAATGATCATCTAAAATAATCACACACACACACAACTAAAATGTTTACAATTAAATGTTTGAAATGAATCATTCGTCTAAAATGTTTGAAAAAAGATTATCAATGAAAATGTTGAACTGAAATGTTTAAAATTAAATGTTGAACTAAAATGTTTGAAATAAAACATTCAACTGAAACGTTAAAAATAAAATTATCAATTGAAATGTACAACTAAAATGTTTAAAACAAGATACCAAAGAAAATGTACAACTGAAATGTTTAAAATTAAATGTTCAACAAAAATGTTTATGTAAAATGTTTAAAAGAAAATGTTAAACTAAACTGTTTAGAATAAAGTTGTCAATTGAAACGTTTAAGATAAAATTTTCAATTAAAATGTTTAGGATAGAATTGTCAATTGAAACGTTTGAAATAAAATGTTCAACGAAAACACGTTTACAAAAAAATGTTCAACTAAACCGTTTAAAATAAAATGTTTAATTAAATCCTTGATACCATAACGTTATCAGAAATATCAGTAAAGAAGATTTCTGTAATCTCTAGCAAGATGATGATTAATTAAAGGCATTTACTCTTGAAATAGTATCCGCCATCGAAGTATTTCACAGGGAACGTTCTTTTCCGTTTAAAGGAATGAATGTATTTATTTAAAGAGTCGGCCACTTTCCGGTTCCGTTAAATAAGCTTCCGCTGGCACGAATATTTAAGTGCTTTCTCTTGCAGCTTATCAAAGAAAACCTGGGGTATGTCGAGTCCGTCCGGCACCTCTCTTCCCCCCACACTCTCTCTCTTGTTGTAAGAATACCTCGAACAACTCGGCAATGCTGCTACTTATTTCTTAATTGTTCGCCGGTCGATTCACTGGTACGAAATAATTACACGCCACCATATTGTAATCCTCGTGCAACGCTCGACTCTAATTTTCATTGGGTAAGAAATTCAAATTTGGACAATTGGATGCAAAATGATACTTCAGTAGCACGAATTAATGTTATATTCATAAGAAAAAATTTAAATTCAGTAACATTGAATAACCTGAAATTCAAATAATACGAAATAATTATTCTACGTCACTGTATTAGATATTTAATCATTATTTGTTGTTTTTTTAATGATATAAATATAAAAACAATATAATATAAATGTAATATAAATATAATAATATATAAATACAGCAGTATAAATATAATAATATATAAATACAGTAATATAAATTTAACATATGTATAGTATACATAAATATGATTCGAATATTTTGTATAGGTAGGAACAAAAATATTAGTAAGCTTCAAATACTAAAATTTTTATTTTTACTTGGATATTATATTTTTTATTTCTATTTTTATTATTGTTGTTGTTATTATTATTATTGTCATATAAAAATATGTCTTAAATACTTTGTGTAGAAAACGACAAAAATATTTGCAAGCAACAAATACACAAATTTTTCTTTTTTAACAATTTTATATTATTATTATTATTATTATTATTATTATTATTATTATTATCACTATCATTATCATTAATCATTAATCATTAATCGTTAATCGTTAATCGTTAATCGTTAATCGTTAATCGTTAATCGTTAGTCGTTAATCGTTAATCGTTAATCGTTAATCGTTAATCGTTAATCGTTAATCGTTAATCGTTAATCGTTAATCGTTAATCGTTAATCGTTAATCGTTAATCGTTAATCGTTAATCGTTAATCGTTAATCGTTAATCGTTAATCGTTAATCGTTAATCGTTAATCGTTAATCGTTAATCGTTAATCGTTAATCGTTAATCGTTAATCGTTAATCGTTAATCGTTAATCGTTAATCGTTAATCGTTAATCGTTAATCGTTAATCGTTAATCGTTAATCGTTAATCGTTAATCGTTAATCGTTAATCGTTAATCGTTAATCGTTAATCGTTAATCGTTAATCGTTATCATTATCATTATCATTATCATTATCATTATCATTATCATTATCATTATCATTATCATTATCATTATCATTATCATTATCATTATCATGCGTGATGTTATGCAGCCCACGTTCGAGGGCGTCGCGGAACATCTCTTGGTTTAACGATTTGATGTTCCACCCTCGGAAGGAGAGCGGAGCCCGGCTCCATCTTTGCTTCTTCGTTATACGGAGAGCCACGTATTGGTGGTCGCTCCCCGTGTAGTCCTCGATGACCCTCCAGTCATCTATACGGGGGGCGACATCCTCGGAAGCCATGGTTACATCAACGATGGTCTCGTTGTAGCCAAACCTCCGGAAGGTCGTAGAGGTCCCCCGATTTAGCACCACCAGTCCAAGTCGGGCCGCCATCTCCATCAGGTGCCTGCCCCTGGTGTCCGGTCTGGGCATACCCCACTCCACCGCCTTCGCGTTGAGGTCCCCCCCCCCCCGACGTCGCATCCCCCCTCCAGCTCGCGGATGGCGTCCTCCAGGGCCCCGACCTTATCGCGAAATTCCGCGATGCGATCATTGGGGGAAAGATATACGCTAATCAGCGTCAGGCCCTCGCCCTTCACCCAGACGTATCCCGCCCCTGCACCGCACGTCTGCACCCGGAATCTGGACGGGTCCGGAATCCAGATGGCAGCAGTTCCTGTCACATCGGAAAACCACGCAGGGCCCTCTCGAGATCTGTACGGCTCGCTGAGCAGAAGAATATCGATCTTCCGCTCGAGCCGCATTTGCTCAAGGAGGGCATTCGCGACTCTACTCCGGTGCAAGTTGGCTTGGAGAACTCTAGCCATTCCCGGAGAGTCTCGCCTTCGCCGCCGTCAGGGCGTCGCGGTACGTCTTACAGGCGCTGGATCCTGTCACATGCCCCAGCCTGGCAATGTCCACCCCGCGTTCCGCGCAGATAACGCACTTGGGGGTCGCCTTGCACGACGTTGCTTGATGGCCCTTGGTGCCACAGCGGAAGCACGCGTCCCTCCTGTCGACTCCTTTGCACCACCGCGCAAGGTGCCCGAACGCCAGGCACCTAAAGCACTTGGCGACTGCAGCTCTTCGCCGGGGGTGGCATCTTACCATGCCGATCCGGACGGGGCCACTGCTGAGCAATTTGCTCGCTGCCCCCTCGCCCAGCTCGACGATGGCAAGTCTCTGGCCCCTTGTATTGGCTTTAGTGACGATCACCTTGGCGTCACCACTGGCCTCTCCCAGGACCTCTCTTAGGGCATTAGTAACCTCTTCGCTAGTTGTGAGGCAGTCTAGATCCCTAATTTCCACCGTAGTCCGGGGCTCGATCCTCCTCACGGAGCCCTCCTGCCCGATTGCGCTTTTGATCGCCTCACTGAAGGCGACTTTCTCCTCCTGCTTCGTCTTCGCGTCGAGCTCGAGGATCATATCTCCTGTGCGGGCCTGCCGAACACTCTTTACTTGCACCCCGGTCAGTTCTAGGGCGACCAGGGACCGGAGTCTTCCAAGTACTTCGGCATAGGTCTTCCCTTCTGCCGGTCGTACTATCACTGCGGCCGTTCTCAGCCGCCGGGGCCGTTTCTTCCTCTTCTTCTTCTTCCTTTCCCTCCTTGCTGTTATCGCCCCCTCCTCATGCTTCCTGCAGGAGGCACACACCGTGACCGAGGGCAATTTCGGTCCGGCAGAGACGGGGTGAGACTTCAGCTTTTTTTCCCTCCGTTTTTTTTGAGACGACGCTCCATGGCCCATCTTCTTCTCCTTTGCTCTTCTTCTCTGGCGGCGATGGCTGAGAAGAAGGACTTTCCCGGATCTTACGGGGGCGCTTCCCCGACTCCTTGTCTTGCTCCCGCGCAGGCTGAGCTAGAAGCGCAGCCTCCATGGCGTCGAGCAGCTCGACGCACCTCGGTAGCCCGCTCTTAATCGGCATGGCCACATTTCTCTGTTTTGTGGTCGCCGTTTCCATCTCGACCATGATGTCGCGGCATTTGCCAAGCAAATCGCGTAGCTAGCTCCGCAAGACATCAAGATATTGCAGTTCCGCCGCTATCCTCGTCAGTTCGACGGGAGCCGAGCGGTCCACTCCTGCAGCACTGCGGTCGTTGGATAACGACGTCTGGGGGCCCGCTTTGACACCCTCACCAGACGCCGGTACTGGGGATCCGACCCCCTGCACCCTAGTTCCTCTCTCTCTCAGTTTTCTCTCCATTTCTGGTTTATTATTCGGGGTACCTTCCCCTAGGTCGTACTTGGTTGTTCTCTACTCCACCTGAACCTTACCGACTAGGGAGCCCCTGCCAGGAACCGAAGTTCCCGTCGGCATTGCTCCAGGCATCATTGCGGCTACTTGAGCCCCCGCACCACGACAAGGTGCCGACCGACGCGGGGGATAATGATAATGATAATGATAATGATAATGATAATGATAATGATAATGATAATGATTAATGATTAATGATTAATGATTAATGATTAATGATTAATGATTAATGATTAACGATTAACGATTAACGATTAACGATTAACGATTAACGATTAACGATTAACGATTAACGATTAACGATTAACGATTAACGATTAACGATTAACGATTAACGATTAACGATTAACGATTAACGATTAACGATTAACGATTAACGATTAACGATTAACGATTAACGATTAACGATTAACGATTAACGATTAACGATTAACGATTAACGATTAACGATTAACGATTAACGATTAACGATTAACGATTAACGATTAACGATTAACGATTAACGATTAACGATTAACGATTAACGATTAACGATTAACGATTAACGATTAACGATTAACGATTAACGATTAACGATTAACGATCAACGATTAACGATTAACGATTAACGATTAACGATTAACGATTAACGATTAACGATTAACGATTAACGATTAACGATTAACGATTAATGATTAATGATAATGATAATGATAATGATAATGATAATGATAATGATAATGATAATGATAGTGATAGTGATAATAATAATAATAATAATAATAATAATATAAAATTGTTAAAATAGAAAAATTTGTGTATTTGTTGCTTGCAAATATTTTTGTCGTTTTCTACACAAAGTATTTAAGACATATTTTTATATGACAATAATAATAATAACAACAACAATAATAAAAATAGAAATAAAAAATATAATATCCAAGTAAAAATAAAAATTTTAGTATTTGAAGCTTACTAATATTTTTGTTCCTACCTATACAAAATATTCGAATCATATTTATGTATACTATACATATGTTAAATTTATATTACTGTATTTATATATTATTATATTTATACTGCTGTATTTATATATTATTATATTTATATTACATTTATATTATATTGTTTTTATATTTATATCATTAAAAAAACAACAAATAATGATTAAATATCTAATACAGTGACGTAGAATAATTATTTCGTATTATTTGAATTTCAGGTTATTCAATGTTACTGAATTTAAATTTTTTCTTATGAATATAACATTAATTCGCGCTACTGAAGTATCATTTTGCATCCAATTGTCCAAATTTGAATTTCTTACCCAATGAAAATTAGAGTCGAGCGTTGCACGAGGATTACAATATGGTGGCGTGTAATTATTTCGTACCAGTGAATCGACCGGCGAACAATTAAGAAATAAGTAGCAGCATTGCCGAGTTGTTCGAGGTATTCTTACAACAAGAGAGAGAGTGTGGGGGGAAGAGAGGTGCCGGACGGACTCGACATACCCCAGGTTTTCTTTGATAAGCTGCAAGAGAAAGCACTTAAATATTCGTGCCAGCGGAAGCTTATTTAACGGAACCGGAAAGTGGCCGACTCTTTAAATAAATACATTCATTCCTTTAAACGGAAAAGAACGTTCCCTGTGAAATACTTCGATGGCGGATACTATTTCAAGAGTAAATGCCTTAGAGTAAATGCCTTTAATTAATCATCATCTTGCTAGAGATTACAGAAATCTTCTTTACTGATATTTCTGATAACGTTATGGTATCAAGGATTTAATTAAACATTTTATTTTAAACGGTTTAGTTGAACATTTTTTTGTAAACGTGTTTTCGTTGAACATTTTATTTCAAACGTTTCAATTGACAATTCTATCCTAAACATTTTAATTGAAAATTTTATCTTAAACGTTTCAATTGACAACTTTATTCTAAACAGTTTAGTTTAACATTTTCTTTTAAACATTTTACATAAACATTTTTGTTGAACATTTAATTTTAAACATTTCAGTTGTACATTTTCTTTGGTATCTTGTTTTAAACATTTTAGTTGTACATTTCAATTGATAATTTTATTTTTAACGTTTCAGTTGAATGTTTTATTTCAAACATTTTAGTTCAACATTTAATTTTAAACATTTCAGTTCAACATTTTCATTGATAATCTTTTTTCAAACATTTTAGACGAATGATTCATTTCAAACATTTAATTGTAAACATTTTAGTTGTGTGTGTGTGTGATTATTTTAGATGATCATTTTAGTTAAACATTTTAGTGAAACATTTTATTTGAAACGCTTAAATAGAATGTCCTTTTGAAATGAATTTATAAACGCGTCTGAAAATATTATAGAAATTAAAATTTCAGAAAAATTAGAAGTCAGTGATGTTTTTGATGAAGCCGACTTACAATTAGAGAGTTTAATGATCCCTTCGAATGCCCGAAATATCTCTCTTAAGATGGAATTTTGCGGATCGGCATAATGGCTGATCTAATTTCACCGAATTACTCGCGCGACGGATTCTGGGACGATATGGGATTACCAAATCGCGTAATAACCTAATATTTCACCAGACTTCCCTCAGTCACGATGACAGTTTTCCATTTTCCTGGGCGCTTATGCCGCGAGAAAATACACGGGGTCGACACCAGCGCGAATGTTTAAATAAAAAGCGAGCAACGAACGCTTTCGGACCGCTTGTTGCTGATCGAGTATGTATAATTACCCCGACGTTATTGATACTTTTGGACCACGTTCGTAGTGTGCAATTCATTTTATTATTTACTTTATTAACGTCGATCACAGAAGTTACTAGGTAAACTGAAAAGTCACTAGCGAGGCACGACAAAATTGTCCATCAACTTTTAAAATATTTTGACCAGAAGTTTGCATAAAAATGGTTTAGTGATTATGAATAATATAATTTATATTAAATTTTTTAACGACGACCGCAGAAGTTACTAAATCAACCGAAAAACCACTAGCAAAATGCTGAAAAATTATCACAATCAACTACCAAGAATATTCGATTATTTTGCATAAAAATGGTTTCGAGACAGTGATTAATAATTTCTTAATTTTACTAATGCTGACCACGTAAGTTACTTGTTAGATAAACTAAAAAGTTAATAGCCAATGTTATGTTAAGAAATTAGCATAATATTAAGATGATTTATGGGAAGAGCGAATGTTTCAGAAAGTAAGATTTGCCTTTATACATGTACTCACGACTACTCTCGAAAATAGTCTGAGCACGAAAATGGGCACCGGATACATTACGATGACAGTCAGCTCCATCAACCGTGTTACGGCAGCGAGAGAGAACAGGAATGCGGTTAGAATCAGAAGTATCACCAGCTTCAACAGACCTATGATTGCCTAGAATTATAGTTCTGGTCATTACAACGTCATGAAAATTACTGGCTACCACATAAACGTACCCGCATAAAAATAGAGTCTACGACCTCCTCGGAAACTACGTAAACCCTCGCACCCTAAATTCACCCTTCTAGTAACTGATGCCTTAAACATACCGCACTCAACCCTTGCACGCATATTGGGAAGCTAATTTACGACACATTTAGTCAATTAATTTTTCTAAGAACGAAGAAATATCTTGGAATAGTTTAGACCGTAGTCTTTCTACCCCTAATTCACCCTTTCGGCAATCAACATTTGAAGCTTCAACCCTCAATCCCCCGATTTATATTAAAAGGGAAGTACAACATGAACTTACATAATAAAGATATGTAAGTATCTGCGAGCTTCCGAAAATTATGTGAATTTTCCACCCCAAAATTCGTCCCTACTGTAAATTAGATGTACAACACCGCCCCGCAACCAGCTGATTTACATTAAAAAGAGGAGAACCCAGCCGAAATTTACATGACATAAATAATATTAGTATCAACAAACTTTCCAAAATAATACAAACTGCCAACTTTGCACCCCAAACTCACCCCTTTGGGTAACTTGTGTACAAGAGGGGAACCTCGAACCCTTGCTTACAGAATACGTGTAGACAAGAAAATATTATCAGAGCGCAGGGAGTGTCTTAGAATAATCTTAACTGTCAATTTTGCACCTCAAAATCACCCTTTCAATAGTTGATATCTTTATCATCAAGCCTCGGCGCCCTGATTCAGAAAATAAAGGAAAGCTAACTTAAATTTATTTAACGTATTTAATAGAAATGTATTAGCAAACCTGGTCTAAGTCGATTTTATAAAAATACGTCGGCATGCAGAAATATTCCGGAATGATTGTAAATGTTCACTTTGCCCACGATCAATCGGTCATTAACCCTCGACCATTCCATTCACATCGAAAAGGGAAGCCGGACCTTTATTGACTGAAATCAGCATTCGTGAATATTTCACAGTAATTTAAAATACTCACCTTACACCCCAAATTTACTTCAGCAGTAACTAATACACGTCAGTCATTAACCCTGGACCTTTAAATTTATAAGGAAATGGAGTTCTAGCTTAAATCTATTGACAAAAATAAATCAATACTTTTTTTTTTTTTATTATCGTGGGGGAAATTTGCTGGTCAGACACCCCCGTCCCGCCCGGATGGCGGGGCGGGGGTAGTGCGGGGTTCGACCCGCTAAAACCCCCACGGCGGCCTAGGGCGCTGGCGATTAACGGGGAAGCCACGGGAACTCTTAAGAACACGACCGCGGCTCCCCCTCGCCTGGCCGGCCACCAGGATGGAGCGGTGGCCGGCCGCGTCCCGGGGGGAGATTAATCCTCCCCCCATAAATCATCTTGATTCGGCGGTGCGGGGGACCGCACCCCACACCGCCTCGTCACGACGCCCGCACTGGCGGCCGTCGGGGGCGACGACAAGTTGTCGTCGCCCCCACTCCTGATAGGACATCCTCGGTTGGCGGGCGGCGGGTAATTAAACCAGCATGATCTGGTACACCCGCCGCCCGCCTATTATCAGCTGCTCGGGGGGGGGGCTCTAGGCGTGGGCGCACACGCCGCACCCCCGCTCGCGGCGACCCCGCTCGGCAGCCTCCTTCTGCAACATTACCTGTTCGCAGAAGGCTATGGCTGCCGCCCATTTTGTCGGGCTCTCCAGCATGGCCCCAACTAAGCTGGAGAGAGCGAGGTCGCGACCAACTTCCCTACTTAGGACTCGGCGCAGCACTGAAAAGGCGGGGCACACCTCCAGTGTATGCTGCGCCGAGTCCTCCTCCGCGCCACAGTGGTGGCACACCGTCGTCGCTTCCCGACCGATGCGACACAGGTAGACACCGAAGCAGCAATGCCCGGTGAATACCTGCGTCGCACGGTAGGAGAGCCTGCCAAACCGCCTCTCCCGCCACGAGGTGAAGTGCGACAGGAGAGCCCCGGGGACGCGCTCGGCGGCATGGGAGCAAAGCTCCGCATGCCATCTGGCGAGCGCTAGTCCCCGGGCCTGGAGCCCGAAGCCCCCGACCGCCTCCTGCTCCGGCGGGTCCCCCCGAGCCCGGCCAGCGATGCATATGCGCCTATAGACATAGGCGCGCATCGCCGCCTGCAGCTCGAAGGGAATTTCTCCCGCCAGAGCAAGCGCCGCCACGGTAGACGTGGTGCGGTAACCCCTTACGAGGCGAAGGGCCATTTGCCTCTGAATCCGGCGCAACAACAATGTGTTGCGCCGGTTTGCCCTCACGGACGGCGCCCAAATCGGGGCGCCGTATAATGCCATGGACCGCACCACGCCCAGATATAGTCGACGCACCATATCGCCCGGTCCCCCGATATTGGGCAACAGGCGGCCTAACACGGCCGCCGCCCTCTCAACTCGGGGGACGAGACGGCCGAAATGTGCTCCGAACCTCCAGTGGCTGTCGAGGATCAGTCCGAGATACTTGATCTCGGACTTCACCTCGACGCAGGCTTCTCCAACCCAGATCCACGATCTGGCCCGTGGCCGAGACCAAGGCCGTCCAAACCAGACGGCCTCGGCCTTCTCCGGGGCCACCTTCAGCCCCAGATCGCAGATCCTCGCGACTACGGCTGCCACCGCAACCTCCGCTCGTCGGATGGTCCTCTCGAAGGTGTCCCCGACGGCGACCACTAATGTGTCGTCTGCATAGCAGACGAGAGTGGCACCGTCGGGAAAATAAATCAATACTCATCAATATTTCGAAATTATTTTAAATATTAACTATGCACTCCGAATTCACCCCTTCAGTAATTATCACCTTGGTCAACAACCCTTAATTTACATTAGAAAGAAAATCTAGCCAAAATCTATTTATTGAATACATAGGAGCATGTAGACATAAGCAGAAGTGTAACTTAATATTTAAATTAAAATTAAAAAAATTAAAATTTTGAGATTTAAATAATTGAAACTTTGTAATACAAATTCAATTCTTTAGTAATTGATATATTGGAACTCAAGTTCCAACCCTTTAATTTACATTATCCTAAATTTATTCACTAAGTATACATATGTATATCAGCGCAAATAGTATTCTAAATCTTTTCGTCCCTCTCTAAAACCCAAATGAAAAATAACATTTTATTTGCATAATAAATATTTTTTTTATCATTTGCAATAATAAATAAATAATTTGTCGAATTATTTGAATGATTTTTTAATGAAATAAAAAATTTTATTATTACTAGCAATATAAAATATCAATTCAATTTGCAATCTTTTTTTTTCACTACACCCCGAACCCTCCATTTCATACGCCATCCACCAAGCTCCATAAAAACCCGTCCACCTAACCTAAACCTTCGACCCTAAAATCCGCAAGAAAAAAAATCGTGACCACTTCCGTCTGCGAGAAATCTTTGCTATCGATGGGCGAACGACTTTTCCAACGGAATTTTTCGGGGACCGAACGATCTCAGCGACTCTGCGAGATATCTGGAAGCGGCTTACGCAAAAGATCGGCATCGTTCGTTGCCCGGAGCACGAAGGCCAGGAAAATATTTTTCTGGCGTCGATTTTCACGGTCGGGGCACGATCCTCCAATTCATTTCACTGGGTTAGGTCGCGGAGGCTTGAGACTGCATTCTTCCAGTTCACCCACCTCCCCATTTTTTCGTCGACGAAATAAGGGACCCGATAGGAGCCGCGCCAGAAATGGCGGTTAGAGTGTGCGATGGGATCGGCGAGGGTGTGGAGGGGAGAATTTTTGTATTCCGACGTTTGCACGTTCCTTCGACAGATGACACCCGACGCCACACGTCGCACTTTTCGCTCAAAGAGTTGGCCACAATCCACAACTTCGTGCGACTTTTATGAAAATCGGTGTTTTCATGTTTTCGAGGTTTCCTGAATTTGAATGCGCTGTCGATACGAAATGCGACACCAGACGCTATCGACGTACACAAGCATTGTTTCGAACTTATTTTTCGTAGATGTTAATTTTAGTTGAACATTTTATTTTGAACACTTCATTTTAAACATATTGGTTGTGAATACTTTATTTTACACATTTTAGTTGAACATTTTATTTTAAGCATGTTTATCGAACAGTTTGTTTGAACATTTTATTCTAAACATTTTAGTTGTACATTTTACTTTATATATTTTCATTGACCAAGTACTTATTTTTTGTGGATGTCAATATTTTTCTATTTTAGCTACAATATTTGCCTACGATTTTTGACTACAATTATATGATTGGAATATAAAATTTCATACGACGATCTTCGTGTTAAGTAATTTTTGTATTTAATTGTGATAAAAATGTTTACTTAACCAATTTTTTTTAAATAATATTATAGGTCACGTAGTACAAATATATTGTCTAAAGTAGTAATAAAGAATATTATCAGTTATGAACAATATGATTATAGACAATGTAATAAGAAAAACATAATCAATTATAAATATTGTTTAAATTATTGTTACATATGTATTGTTAACTAGGGATATGTCTTTTTCTATCGCTCCATTGTGTGGTTTTCGTATGTACAACAGATCCGACGTCCATTTTTTCGGTTTTTTTTCGTAATCCGCTTGATATTTGTATCTGAAAAAAAGATACTACTCCTGAGGTCTACTCCTGTTTCCAGCACACTTTTATACAACACTCTGTATATTGTTACCGATATTCTTGTAGAGCATCGAAAGACAAATGCAACGAGTATAATGAATATATACAGTGACTCGCATTAATATTCGGACACGATATTGATACAAGAACAATTGCTCCTTTTTATTGTTTATGATAGTATTATTGAATCAATTGTTTTCTCATACAAAGTAAGTAGAAACATAAATTTTGTTTATTTATTGCACATGTTCTTTTGTATAATAAGCGATGAACAAGATTGTGAGGAAATTTAACGTCACAAAAATATTCGGACAGTGAATGAATTACATTAATTTTATATAAAATGAAAATCTTTTTAATCACGTTATCATAATATTAATATTTTGTCGGTTGACCCTTTTGTTTTATTACTTCATGTAATCGCTTGGGCATGTTACAGATGACTTTATTTAAATAATCCGACGAAATTCGTTTCCATTCGTCTAACAAACGTTGTTTTATCTTTGTTGTTGTCTTTGTAAGTATTGTACGAATTTTGTGGTCCAGTTGATCCCATAAATTTTTAATTGGATTTAAATCAGGCGATTGAGGAGAAGGATGCAGTACTTTTGGACAATTGTTTAACAAATATTCCTGTACAATTCTGACCTTGTGTTTAGGATCACTGTCCTAATAAAACTTAAAACTGTACGTACACCCATATTTATAACACTTGTAATTAAATTTTCTTTAAAAAATGTCCAAATATTTCATTTTATCCATAATACCATCGATAAAAACTAGTTCACCTATACCTACGGACTGTCCGATTATTTTTGTGACGTTAAATTTCGTCACTATCTTGTTTATCGCTTATTATACAAAAGGACATGTGCAATAAATAAACAAAATTTATGTTTCTACTTACTTTAAGGAGTGCTTTATTATATGAGAAAACAATTGATTCAATAATATTGTTGCGAATTACTGCATTTCTTTCGCGTCGCGGCATTTTATTTACAATAAAGTACATAAACTATAATACAACTCAATTCAATTATGTTTGAGATCTTTGGACCGCTCGACGGTCCGATCCCGACTCTTCGATTGTCCGTTGATAACACAACTCCGTGGCAACCCCTCTCTTCTATTATTCTTTAAGGAGGTGTTCACAACAGGGCTGTTTCACATTACAGCCACTTGATTTGGACAAGTCGCCGTAACAATATTATCATAAACATTAAAAAAGAGATATAATTCTTGTAACAATATCGTGTCCGAAACATTAAGTAATCAACTTTCAAACGCAAACATATCGAGGTTAAACAATCGAAAGTATTCAATCATTATACTTGTTGGATTCGTTTCTTCGCCCTTCATCAAAACACGTACGATTCTATTTAAAATTAAACGAAAATAATTTATCAAAAATATTTAAGTTCCTCTGCTTTCAGACGCTACTATCTCAGGATTAAATGACCACAATACTACTCGTCTTATCATGCTCTTGTTACGAGCCGAGAGCCAGGCAGTTTGGGTGGCCGGAGGTTGCATGTAATTGGAATTTTTGGATGAGGTGCGTAGACCAGCCGATGTTTATTTCGACACGGGTAGCTACCTTTAAAATTAGGATAAGGTGTTTGGAGAAATTGATATTAGGGTTAGAAAAGAAATAAAGATATACCTCGAGCGGTTAAGATATATCTTGGTGGGTTATACCAACTACTGGTTTGAAACAGGAGGTGGAAATGATTAAACTTGAAACCAAAGAAAACTGGTAAAAACTAAATTATTACGCGTTGGGTTTTACAACTGTAAGTAAGTTTTCGCGGAAGAAGAATTGAAACTCGATGTTACTAATGTTTCCGCGTCGACGAATGACTCGAAACTAGCCCAATTCCCGGTCGCGTTTGGGCCCTTTATATAGTCAGTTTTTCTGTGGAAAAATGGTAGTGGGGATGATCCTATGTGGTCCGACTCCAGAAATGTTCGTCGTCGTACTCTCTCGGAGGTACTCGACTCGCGATATACAAATGAATCCCCGGCTGGCTGGCGCCAGCCTGGCGTATGCCTTCAGGAGGGAATATAAAAAATTCGTGGGAAGATTCTCCGTACGTTACACTCTAAGAGGCTCTTGAAAGCAAGCTACGAAATTCTTTTATTTCCGAATACCATAATCTGCGAAGCTTCAGAAAATCGGGTCTGCTTTATTCTACGTCCACCGAGATGGATATCCGGCGATCGTAATCCGCCGTTCGCAGAAGTCAGGAGACCAGAAACATAAAAACAACCGTGTCGCTGAAATTTCGCAACTCCATGTATCGGATTAACCGTCGGAAGACGGTTTCGATGGTCGCGGGCAACGTCTTACGACCGTTAGTCTATACGTACTCCGAATATCGCTTTCCGGCAAATTTTTTTTTTGGGGGGGGGGGGATAGTACTGCTATGCTCCATAAGGTACGGAAGAAAGCGGTGGAGGGGGACGGAACTAAAGGAAACCAGAAATCCTGCTGGATGATTGGCTTCTATCTTCAGTACGATCGGGTCGCGCCGTTTATTTACAACACAGAGGCAACCTTTAGCGAACACCAACGACGACCCCCCACCCCACCCCGATCCAGCACCTAAAGGTGTCGGTGATGCAGCCACGTAGTGTTTGCACTCGTGGTTGGAGTGGCGAAAGCGACGATTCGTTACCGGGAAACACGCGAGTGTCGATCGAGTTTTCCTTCTTCGGTTTCGGCGGCGCTGTTGGTGCGGCGAGTTTATTGGAAATTTGTGGCGACGGCGGGGAATATCAATTTTGGTGGGACGTGACTGGGAACAGGTTTTTGGCAGCGTTAAAAGGAACGCATTGAAATTGCGTATCGCTTCTAACGGTTAAGATTCGAATTAAAAAATGCGATCAATTAGGAAGAATATTATTTTTGGTTTATGGACCGTCGAGGTCATTTCAACCCGTGGCGTTTGGATCATTGCTTAACACGTTCGCCCGCAGCATAAAGAACGTCATATTAATGTTCTGAATATAATTATTTAAAATTATAGCACATAGCATGATATTTAGAGAATTGATGCCTTCACTTTGGCGGCATTTTCATCATGTCGCGTAAGATGATACAATGTATTTAATGCAATAAATACAATAAATATAACTATGCTGATAGCGAACGTAACATAATTTAATTACTCAGCTTTTGGCAATTATGTAAAATACTAGAAATAGTATTTAATGTATTACATTATATTATATATAATGTACAGTTTTTAGTATGATATACAGTATAAATGTATTTAATTATACTATATAATACACGATATAATAATTTAGTATAATATACAGTATAATATATATATATATTTATATACCATATATATATTATACTGTATATTATACTAAATTATTATATTGTATATTATATAGTATAATTATATATATATATATACATAATTATAATTATATATTATAAAATATAAAAAATGTTAATTTAATAATATTTTATTAATTATATATATATATATATATATATATATATATATATATATATATATATATATATATATATATATATATATATATATTTATATATATATATTTATATATAAAATATATATAATTAATAATATTATCAAATTTACATTTTTTATATTTTTTTATTGCTGCAGCATTTAATACATTATTACCGTATTAAATTATGCATTAACCTAATAAGAATGGTTTAGTACGATTACATTGTGTATAATGTTATTGATCCTGGAATTCCTAATAAATTAAACATTATTTAAAATCATGGAAATTTGAGTTCCTCGTTGTATTATTCAAATATTTTAATGATGCAACAATCTAGTTATGGTTATTTATGCGATAGTAATTATTGATATCTAAATTCCTCATAAATGTGATATCAATAAATAATCATTGTACGTCATATAACAAACATTGTTAAAAAGAACAATATGAGACAATTTTAAACAATATCATATGAAAATATAACATTGAGCATCATATATCCCATAAATTTAATATAAAATTCGTATCGATGTTATTATAATTCCGTTCAATATTATTGGAGCTTTAATACCTGAACAAAAAATATTATTTAATATCATGAGAGTTGAAGTTCTCTACAAAAAATATTATTAAATTATTATTATATATGTTATTATATATATTAAAATATTATATTCTCGAACTTAAAATTCATATTATCCTAACATTAATTAGTGTCGTTAAAATTCAATTTGCTGTTAAATTGACATAAACTAATATGATGAGAGGTATTATTGTTTCCTGTTGTCGAAATATAAATTTCTTATAAGCTAATATTGATTTCGTGAGAGACTGGATGTGGTTTGTGGTGAGTGGACGGTGACAAGGTGACTATGTACATATAATATTATACGATATTGGCTGTAATGTAATTAGAACTCGCCATTTGTGATTGTGATTGGAGTATGATGAATATTGTAATGCGACTGTAATTACATGCTATTAGGAGAAGATGATTGATTAAAACCATCAACCCAATTATATGTATATTAAATATAGAAAATAGTATAATACACACACAATAATTTTTTTTTTTGTTAAGTTACACAATTTTGCTTCGTGTAATGTTTAAAAGTGTAAAATGATGATAACGATAATTTTATCATTTATAATATTGTTTGTTATATTCCCCGCCTATTTTATATCTTCTACACTTTCTAAAATTTTTGGTATTTCTATATTTGATCATTGGTAATTAGTTATTAATTTTATTTGTCATTTATATTAGTACTACCACGATTTACAGCGGGTATTTTTTATAGTTTTCTCCCAGTTTACATATCTTACAATTTTTAAATTTCTAGTACTTGTATATTTGACTATTGCATTTTCTGTAGACTCTATATTTTTCGTAATCACAACTTACACCGGTCTTTTTTTATAGTTTTCCCCTATTTTGCATCTTTCATAATTTTTAAATTTTTAGTTCTTGTGTATTTGACTATTCCATTTACGTAGTTTCTATATTTTAGTGTTTCTATATTCGCCAGTTGCATTTTAGTGGTTTCTATGGCTTTAGTATTTCTATATTTGATTATTACATTCGTGCAGTTTTTATATTTTTAATATTTCTTTATTTATTACGTATACTCTATTTATATTGTTTATACATATAGCCAAATATAAAAATACTAAAATGTAGAAGCTACATGAATTCAAAAATTCAGTAAATTTTATATTTGTTGTATATTAATAATCTATATTATAATATAATAATATAATAAATATAATATATATAGTAATATATAATAAATAGTATCCATATTTGAATATATCTACATTTGATTACTGAATTTATATAGTTTCTACATTTTACTATCTTTATATTTGATTATTGTATTTCGTCAAGTTTCTAATATTTCTATCATTTTCTTCTTAATTGTATTTTGCATGTATCGGAATTCTGCCATGTATTACAACGATTCTTACAATCATTGAGCTTCTGCTGTGATTTTTTAATGTATAGTATTTCTACAGTCGACGACATTTATCATTTGATGGATCGTGCGAAATCATTCGGCTCGAATTCACATTTAACTAAACTCGAATAGCGGAATTATGTTTGATGCGAGATTTTCGCGGAAAATTTTGCGAAACTCTCAACGGTATTGATCGACGAGAAAGAGAATGATCGACTTTCGAGTTCACGTCGTATTTGTTGCATAGGGGATTATGGATTTGATGGATTGATAATGAGCCAGCTATCAGCGCAAGGATTATTTCGTACTGGTTTCGTGAATGTTTGATAAGCTTCGATTAGGCCACTGATTTTACATGTCTATATAAAATATACATTTGTTGTTGTAATAATCTCTGTGCAATTCGTCAGGAGAAATTCATTATCGAACGTATTCTCCTTTTAATAATTGGGAACCATTTTAATGAAATTTGTTCATAATAATAATAATTATTATTATTATTTCCTCTGCAGTTCGATGAAAATTAACGAGAGAAAATCACCTTCTATAAACAAATACAACCGCGTATTATTCTTACGATTATTTCAACATTCATTTAAATTGAATTTATGTGTAATGATAATTAAATATTACATTGGTTGAAGTTACGTGAAAATCAAGAACAGAAAACATTTTCCATAAATAAATATATTTATTTTAATTATAATATTTATTTTAGTTACGAACTTATATGAAATAATTATTAAAACCTATTTTCAAAGAAGTTTCATGAAGATCGTGGAGAATAAAATCATTAGTAATAAATGGATATGTACACGTACATTTTTGTTAAAGATTGTCTCAATGTTTATTTAATTTTCAAATCATTCATAATTGATAATTATTTCATTGGTAATTAAGTAGAAATCTTCAGAATTAAAGTTTTCTTGTACATATATACATAAATATAAAGTTAAAAAAATTGTGTCTAAAAATATAGCAGTAATTTTCTTTCGAAAAGAAAACTTTCGAAATTATAATTAATATTGCTTGGTCATCTCTCGGCTCGCTAATGTGCTTCAATAATCAAACACAGCTATAATTCCCAAGAGTTCCATGCCATAATTATCACGTTCGAAAATTCAATTATTGTATAATATGAGAATCAATTCTATTTAGTATTTCACGAAACCGAAATATGGATGTATATAAATTCCATAATTGATATACAAGGAAATTCATTTATTTAATAACGAGAAAGCTACGTATTTAGTGTATCACGAATGAAAACAATAATTGAAACAATTTTTAATTAGTTATATAATATTTTCGGGATTATTTTTATTAAAATTGTATAATTGATATAACTGCGGAATCGAATGATGCGAGAGAAGTGATTCAATGATCGGCTGATGATTGAGAAGTGAGAGGCGATTGAGATTGTTATTTACATATGTCGAGAATATAGTGCGTGAAATTAGCGTAAATATTCGCGTGTATATTTTAATTTTTTGTACAATCAATTGACAATATAAATTGATGAAATTTGATTATCAACAGTATACAACAACTCTGAAAATTCTTCGACATTTTGCTTTTATTGAAATTCCTTAATAACATATCATTTAATATCATCGAAATTCAAATTGCTGTAAATTTTCGCATTAGCATTGCTGAAATTAAAATTCGTATTAATCTAACATTAACTGGTGTCGTTCAAATTGTAATTGCTATAAAATTAACATAAGCTATGTGGTCTGGCTAGAACTTACTATTGTTATAATTTATATTATTTACCATTATAAATTGATAAAATATGATTATCAACAATGTTGAACAATATAAAATTCTTATGATATTTCAATTTTTATTTTAAATTTCGTTCGAAGAATCGCTGTTCTTGTCAACAACCAAACTTCGTCTGAGGAATAATTACCCTTCCACAATATTCAACTATTCCGATCCCTTCATTATAAAGTTTTTAATATTCGTATAGCCTCGGGCTATTTATAAATTCCTCGGAGAAAAAATTTTACAGATTCTCCGACGTAATTAACCCCTTGAAATACGATTTCTTTCATTGTCATGTTGATTAGCATACTCTGTCGTTAATAAATTCTACACGAGACAGAAAATTTATATTTGTTACATTATATGACTGCATTGTTTTAAATGACAACATATTCAATTTTTATTGTAACATATTTTTGAACATTTAGTACATATCGAATATATATCATTCGAGCAAGGAGGGGATAGTTTTACCCTTAAAAATATAAACGAAGGAAAGAAATTCAATTTTTTAATATCTATAAATTTTTATCTTAAATTTTTTTAATATCTGGTGCAATTTTAAAAATATGGAAGTTCTATCTCAAAGAAAATAAAAAGGGGTGCAAAATCTAATTTTCGCTGGAAGTAATTTCTTAATATCCAATAAAATTGTAGAAATAATTATGCAGAGAGGGAAACATCTACAAGACACCACATTCATTCAGGGGGTAGTTTCCTACTACGAAAAATAAAAAGGGATGAAACATTTAATTTTCACTGCAAATATTTTATTAATATACGGTAAAATTTTAGAAATAAACATGGAGATAGGTAATATCTAGACATCGTTATTAAGGCGGTAGTTTCACCCTGAAGAAAGTAAGGAAGGCATGAAAAATTTAATTTATGTTATAAACAGCTTGTTAATGTCATGAGAATTTTGATAACATATACAAAAATAGGGTAACATCTACATATCGCAATTAAAAAGGGGCTGTTCCGCTCTAAAAAAAAATAGGTAAAGGGGATAAAAAGTTCAAATTTTATTATACGCATTATTTTAATACCTGATAAATTTGCAAAATATACAAGAAAATGGGATAACATCAGGATGTCGTTGTAAAAGGGGCAGTTTCACCGTGCAGAAAATAAAAAGGGGATGAAAATTTTTTGTTCAGGAGCAATTAAAATTATGAAATAAAATTGTCCGACATTCATAATTTCGACATAAAAATCATCGAAAAATCGTAAATTATCCGTCGCGACGCGTGCTCACGAGCCAGAATCAGCGTAATCGTTTAACTCCTGCGAAATTTGCCCTAATCGCGATCATCTGAAGCTGTAGTGACTCCGTGTCATTGTGCAAGTGCGCCAACGATATTTCACCAAATTCTGATTCGCTGGATCAACCGAAACTTGCTGGACCAATTGAATTTCGGCGGCCGGGGGTGGCCAGCCGCCTTCGTAAAGGTCGCGCGAACATGATAATCACATTTCCGACTCAGCGCGAATATTTTTGGCTCTACGCACGGCCGGCACTACACCATAAATCGCACGAAACGAAAAATGGTTCGATGGAACTCGAGCGATAAGCGAAAATGAAACTTTGTTGGTCATTTTTCAAATTCGCGTGCTTCTGATAAGTTCGAAACGTTTCTCCGGCGTATGAAATCACCGTGATTCTGTGGAACGAAGTATTCCCTTTCCAACGAATCCAAGAACGTTGATCTGCGATACTTTGTTGCAAATTTATAGCAGTTTTGAAAAAAAGTATAGAAGATTAATGTGATTTCTGAGGTCGTGGAATTCTAGGCGAACATTTTTCGAAATTCAGAATACCATAACTTCGTTAAAAAATATCGTAGGGTGGTGTTTTTCTACTCATTTTAGAAGTCCAATTTCCCAGTTTCGTAGCATCTTAATTCTCCTGTTTTATAAATTTTATTTCGTTAATACCCTGCACTGTAAATAAAAATGGTTCCATCCTGTCGATTTCTCATATTCGCATAGATCTGAGTGGTTCAAAAAATTGTTTGGCAAACGCAATCACAATTATTTTAACGAACGAAGTCTCCCCTTTCGAATGAGCCCGAAAGTATTGATCTATGATTTTTGTTTGCCATCGTATAGCACCTTGGATTCTCTTCCGAATGAAATTCTGAAATTCAAAATACCGTAACTTTGTTAACAAAAAAAACTGTAGAATGGTGTTCTTAGATACATTTCAAAGGGTGAAATCTTCGCTTTCGCGCCGTTTGGATTATTTAGTATTAGTGCCCGATCGCGAGTGCCTGATCTCCGTTCCTTCATGAAGTGGCTGAAACGACGAGAAACCTGGCAGAAAAGTATAAATTTCATTGTTTTGTTTCTACACTTTTCATTGATAAGTGTTACATCGACGAGATTGCATAGCGAATATATTTTGGCCAATTGGTGTTATTTCAATCATTTCGATGATAATTTTAATGACAATAATTTCAAGGATAATAATTTCAAAGATAATAATTTCGAGAATTATATTTCCAAAGACAACAATTTCAGAGACAACACTTTCTAGAATAACAATTACAAAGATAGTAATTTCTAGGATAACAATTTCAAAAATAATAATTTCTAGAATAATTTCTGGGATAATTTCGAAGGTAATAATTTCGAAGATAGTAATTTCGAAGATAATGATTTCGAAGATATCAATGTCGAAGATAACAATTTTGAAGATAACAATTTCGAAAATGATAATTTCAGAATTAATAATTTCAAAGATGATAATTTCGAAGATAATAATTGACAATTTCGGTCGAAATTATAGAAATCCTGTTAAATACAAGCAAATACTAAATAAAATATAATTTTCTTGACATTGCGATATCTTCTGAACCGTCGATTAGTTCTTTATTTTCTTGGCTACAACAGTGAAGTCACGATGCTCCTTCCCTATTCTCTTGCGGAACGATACGTCACTGTAACGAAAGCCCCTGTAATTAATCCTTTCCAAGACCTTTAAGCGGCACCTCCTCGCGATGATCTGCGCGTAATTGGAAGTCATGATTGCAGTCACTAACTTCGGTATGCTCAGAAAATTATGGATCACGCTATTAATTCCAGTGTCAGATATCGGTACTTTCACTTGCTGTCCATTATTCAGCGCATTGGCAACCTCCACGGACACGGACACTAAGCCCTCGCCAATTTTTCGCTGCTGCATCTCCGGCAGCGTAGCCAGGAACATCAACTCCATAATACAATCAATATTATAATATTTGAATAAATTTATCTTGCTGTGTATAGCAATCAGAAAATCTACGTAGCCCCTGGCCCGGTGATGTACGCAATTATCCTTGAATCTTTCAAGCCAACTCTTTTGGCAAGGTCGCCAGAGGACCGGGCGATGTCGACGAAACGGTGGGCGCCCACACGGACGTCGCGGGTTAGTTACAGGATCTCTCGGCATCGGATGATCTCTCAATATCTTAATTTTATTGAGAACAACACCAACAACTTCCCCAGTCTTGACGTCGACTGCAACAATGCTGACACCGTCTTTAGCAATTTCCACACAGAGCTCCTCGAGCGCTCTGACGCTACAAGGCGCCGATATCAGATTTACGGCTTTGCAGATGCTCTCGTTGGGGAAAAAGCTTTTCCTTATTACTTGTAATGCTCCCTCCAAAGTATCCTCCGTCAGAGACTCGAACTTGATTTCTCCACCTTCTATGGAGCCCCACTCAATGCAGGATTCAGTATTAGTTCTGGAACTGAACGAAAAGAAACAATTAATTAGTATGCACGTAATATTAAACGGTATATTAAACGACGGAAGCTTTAATCGAATCAAGTTTCCAGAAACGTTTGGAGATACAGTAATGTCTCCCTAACTGACGCTCGGATTACGCACAGAAATGGACAATCTGGGAAGAGGAGACACTATTACTCGAGCCTCACGGCTCGTTTTTATAGTTATCGGTGAATCGACAACTTTGTAGACGACTCGTTTTTATAAGCGAATAAATTGGAAATATTTATACGCCAGGATTAAACACATTTTTCCGTTCCGAAAAACTTGCAATTTCTCGATCCATCCGTTTCGAATGGCACGATGTTTCAATGCGCATACTTCTAAATTCATAATTTCGAAATTATCTGGTTTCTGTAGTTTCTGATTTTTAAGATTCCAATTCCAATTCAAATCAAATTGACGGTTTTTAAATTCTCTGATTTATAAATTTACAATTTCGAAGTCAGCTGATTTCTATATGATCAAATTTTTAAGATTTCAATTTCTAAATTCTTTGATTTATAAATTCACGATTTTTCAGTTTTCTGAAATTTTAATTGTTATCAACTGGTTTCTAAATGTTCTAGTTCTTACCGTTTCAATTTCTGAATTGTTTGATTTCTGCATTTACGCTTTTTAAGATTTCCGACTCTTAAATTTACAAATTTTTAAATCATCTGCTTCCCAAATTTTCTAAATCTTATCATTTTAATTTCTAAATTCTTTGATTTACAAATTCACGATTTTTAAGTTCTCCGATTTCTATATATATAAATGTACATTTTTTAAATTATCTAGTATTTAAATTTTCTAATTTTCAAGATTTCAATTTACAAATTTGAATAATCGTATCTCCTCTTCCCGACTTGTCCATCTTCGTGCACTATCCGAGCGTCAATTAGGGAGAATTCTCCGTATCCGGCCAAAATAGAGGTTGACTCATATCTCGATGAAAAATATATTTTATTTATAAATATTTAAATTCGTAAAAATAAATTGTCTTTCTTATACCCGACACACGGAAAACATTAGTCAAAACAAGTGACTGAAGAATGTTCGCGGAAGAATATAGCAAAAATGTACGTACAATTCCATTTTAGTTCACTAAGAAATTCTCACTATACTTCACTGGGAAAATTAACTGAGAAAATTCGCCGAGGTCTTCGCACTGATCACTGCTGCACTGATCACAGAATGAGTGTTTCCGTTGACATCGGCAGGGTATTTATACTGTCCTTGCTAAAGGACAGAACGTCCTAATCAGCAAAGACGAACAATGACAAAAGGATACTACCCGAAAAAAAATGCGCCAGGTATGAAAACGTCTCCCGTGGAAAACCATTAGCCACCGCGGCCGGCTATCAGGTAAGCACATGTACCTGCGATGACCGGTCGTGTCATACGGATTTTACAAGGATCGGTTCGTTCGGTTAAATTAAAAGAAAAAGAACAGCGGAGGATTAGGCCGAGCTAGTGGAAATGAGTCAATTGAAGGAACCATCGTAAACAGGCTCGCACCGAGCCTTGATGAAAATTATGATTTGCAAGGGAAAGCAGAACCTACGGGGACTAATTAGGGCCTGGTTATTTACAGTACCTTTGTTATTGGATATATTTACAGGGTGAAGTTATCGAAAACATGTTCCTACAAAAGTTGTTTAGCATGAAAGGGGGCATTCGATGGTATGAAGAATTTTCCTGCAGGTATAGTGATGCGGGAGATATCCAAGTGGAATTAATGTTTTCAAATGTCATCTTTGTATAGCGATGCCGAGAGATCTGTTACATACGAAAAATATAAGGATATGAAACAGTTATTACATTATGTAACGCCTGTGCATCATGACTATTTCAAAACACCGCCACATAAAGAGAGTAAATAAATAATAACAATATCTTATTTTAAGTTTAACAATATATAAATATATTTAACGTTCAAAATAAGAAACGAGACTCCTATTTTATTTATTGTAATTATTAATAAACAAAATTATATGGATTAATAGAAAATATATTTCGAATGATATTTAAAATTTCATAATTGAAATTAAATGATTATTACAATTGATTAATTATGAAAATGATGTAAGTCCATTTAAAGCCAGCAAACATGTATTACATTGGTTAAATTACATATTGATAAATTAGTAGTATTTTATTTTTTTATACATAATATAACAGCTGTCTGTTGAAACGAACAACGTGATATTATTTCATGTAGTAAAATGATATAAATGCAATGCATATGCGACAAATGAACGCAAGTCGCTAGCTGAAATCTACACATGCATTCGACTGTGCACTAGCAAAAGTCCAGAAAAGCTGTTATTGAAATTAATTTCTCAATGCCATAAATAAAGTTTTTATTTTCAAATAAAACTTTTTTTAATAATCGCTCTATTTGTCATAGCGTGTCATAGCGTATTAGGGATTTCAATTTTGTATCGCGCCTCGGGCACCAGTACGCATTAATCCGCCAATGCTTGGGAGGGCTCTTTATTTCGCCCTTGCTGAAGAACAGAGAACTCGTATTCGTCAAGGACGAACAATGCCGGCGAAAAAGATGCCGGGCGTGAAAATGCCTCGCGAATACAACCCTTGGTCGCCGAGACCGGCCATCAGCTATATGTATACAGTGAGTCCCACTGACATTCGAACACTTCTCAAGGCGCAATTTTAACTTTTTTAAAATTAGAGTAGACGATTTGAATTTTTTTTTAGATCATAGAGGGACCTGTATAATAGACAATGTTACAATTTTGCTATTACATGCTTGGAATGACAAAACAAAGTAAAAGTCTCTCGTTGTTTAACTTTCTTATCTGAGGAAGCTATTTTTGATCACTTTTAGGCTAATTTTGCCGATTTTGCCGATTTTTCGAACTTCGAGATATTTAACTAATGAATGTTTAATAAAATATTTATAAATAATTTCAATATATATCATTAGTTAATTATATTTATTAATAATGATAAAATCTATAAATTTCGAATACTTCTTTTGAAATATGAAGGTTAATTATTTAAAAATAAAAAAGGATGTTTATATTATGAAATCTAACGAAAATGTAAAAAATGCGTCTTGTAGATCTCGGTAAGTTATACGCATGCTGAAAATTTCATTGAAATCGTTTAACGCAATGGTAAGTTACAAGCGTTAAAAGATTGTAAAAATTGCAAATTTCTCATACTTATTGATCAAAAGTGTAAAAGGTCGGAACAAAACTGCGATTTTTGCGATCATTAATTATTTACAGCTCGTACGAAGGTCAACCGATTTCAGTGAAATTTTTAGCATGTACATAACTTATCGTTATCTAAATAATAAATGTATAATTATAATTATTAATATTATACAAATAATAAATTAAATTTTTTAAAATAAAATAAGCACCATTTTCAAAATAAACCAATGAGAAACGATTAAGATTTCCGAATGATTCAATTTGTATTGCGCTTGTCCTCCCGATGATGAATTGTAGACAATATCGATCTATCCGTGCGAAGCAGTATTTTCGTGAAAACGTTACTCTCCCTTATGCATTTTAGTATTTTACAGTATTATATATCGTCCGCATCTGTTCACCAAAAGTCGCGTCGCAGGCGAGTTTTCGTCGAGTCCCTCATTTCAAGAAATATATTTCGCTACCAATATTTTAGGGCATCGTTGGTCAGAATTAAAATTTTTCGTTGAAGATGGTCTCAAATTTTATTTCATTTTCAATTTATTAATAATTGATGATTATTTCAATGGAAATTCCATAGAAATCTTTGGAATACCAATTTTATTTTACATATAAATAAATATAAATTTGAAATGATTATGTCTAAAAATATAGCAGCAATTTCCTATCAAAAAGAATGCTTTCGTGGCCTTGCGGCTCGTTTTTGTAGTTGTTCACGATCGTTAACTATAAAAACGAGCCGCAAAGCTCGAATAATTGTATCTCCTCTTCCCAAATTGTCCATTTTTGTTTCTAAGCTGAGCATCAATTAGGGAAAATTTACTGTACACATAACAATTCCATACTTGATATATAAGGAAATTCATTTATTTAATAATAAGAAAGTTATGTATTTAATGTATCAAGAATGAAAAAAGTAATTGAAATAATTTTTAATTAGTTAT
The DNA here is from genome assembly GCF_051020955.1 of Megalopta genalis. Classification (NCBI taxonomy): domain Eukaryota; kingdom Metazoa; phylum Arthropoda; class Insecta; order Hymenoptera; family Halictidae; genus Megalopta; species Megalopta genalis. The sequence goes on from NW_027476122.1 coordinate 353,331, forward strand.
TTAATATTTTCGGGGTTATTTTTATTAAAATTGTATAATTGGTATAACTGCGGAATCGAATGATGCGTGAGCAGTGAAAATCAATGTATTCAATGATCGGATGCTGCATGAGAAGTGAGAGGCGATTGAAATTGTTATTTACATATGTCGAGAATTTTGTGCGTGAAATTAGCGTAAATATTCGCGTGTATATTTTAATTTTTTGTAGAATCAATTGACAATATAAATTGATGAAATTTGATTATCAACAGTACACAACAATTCTGAAATTTCTTCGACATTTTGCATTTTTTGAAAATTCCTTAGTAACATATTATTTAATATCACCGAAATTCAAATTGCTGTAAATTTTCGCATTAGCATTGCTGAAATCAAAATTCGTATTAATCTAACATTAACTGGTGGCATTCAAATTGTAATTGCTATAAAATTAACATATGTTATGTAGTCTGGCTAGAATTTACTACTGCTATAATTTATATTATTTACTATTATAAATCGATAAAATATGATTATCAACAATATTGAACAATATAATTAACAACTCTAAAAATGCTTATGATATTTCAATTCTTATTTTAAATATCACGAATTTCACTGGAAAATCGATATATGTATCTATGTAAACACTGTGATTCTAATGGTTGTTGCACATTAGAAAACATACAGGATATTCAAAAGTTCGTGAAGAATTGAAATTTCGTTCGAAGAATCACTGTTCCTGTCAACAACCAAACTTCGACTGAGGAATAATTACCCTTCCACAAAATTTAACTATTTCGATCCCTTCATTATAAAGTTTTTAATTTTCCTATAGCCTCGGGCTATTTATAAATTTCTCGGAGAAAAAATTTTACAGATTCTCCGACGTAATTAACCCCTTACAATACGATTTCTTTCATTGTCATGTTGATTAGCATACTCTGTCGTTAATAAATTCTACACGAGACAGAAAATTTATATTTGTTACATTATATGACTGCATTGTTTTAAATGACAACATATTCAATTTTTATTGTAACATATTTTTGAACATTTAGTACATATCGAATATATATCATTCGAGCAAGGAGGGGATAGTTTCACCCTTAAAAATATAAACGAAGGAAAGAAATTTAATTTTTTAATATCTTTAAATTTTTATCTTAAATTTTTTTAATATCTGGTGCAATTTTAAAAATATGGAAGTTCTATCTCAAAGAAAATAAAAAGGGGTGCAAAATCTAATTTTCGCTGGAAGTAATTTCTTAATATCCAATAAAATTGTAGAAATATTTATGCAGAGAGGGAAACACCTACAAGATACCTTATTTATTCAGGAGGTAGTTTCGTACTACGAAAAATAAAAACATTTAATTTTCACTGCAAATATTTTGTTAATATACGGTTAAATTTCAGAAATAAACATGGAGATATGGTAATGTCTAGACATCGTTATTAAGGGGGTAGTTTCACCCTGAAAAAGGTAAGAATGGCGTGAAAAATTTAATTTTTGTTATAAACATTTTTTTAATGTCAAAACAATTTTGAAAACACATAAAGAAATAGAGTAAAATATACATATCGCAATTAAAAACGGGCTATTCCCCTCTAAAAAAAAATAGGAAAAGGGGATAAAAAGTACAAATTTTATTATACACATTATTTTAATATTTGATAAATTTGCTGAATATACAACAGGATGTCGTTGTTAAAGGGGCAGTTTCACTGTGCAGAAAATAAAAAGGAGATGAAAATTTTGTTCAGGAGCAATTAAAAGTATGAAATAAAATTGTCCGACATTCGTACCGGCGATTCTCGTCAACCACCGCTAAAAATCATCGAAAAATCGTAAATTATCCGTCGCGAAGCGTGCTCTTATTATCCGTCTTATTATCCGTCGACGACGAGCCAGAACTAGCGTAATCGTCTAACTCCCGCGAAATTTGCCCTAATCGCGATCATCTGAAGCTCTAGTGACTCCGTGTCATTGTTACAAGTGCGCCAACGATATTTCACCAAGTTCTAATTTGCTGGATCAACCGAAACTTGCTGGACCAATTGAATTTCGGCGGCTGGGGGTCGCGCGAACATAATAATCACATTTCCGATTCGGCGCGAATATTTTTGGCTCTGTGCACTGCCGGCACTACACCATAAATCGCACGAAACGAAAAATGGTTCGATGGAACTCGAGCGATAAGCGAAAATGGAACATTGTTAGTCGTTTTTCAAATTCGCGTGCTTCTAATAAGTTCGAAACGTTTCTCCGGTGTACGAAATCACCGTGATTCTGTGGAACGAAGTATTCCCTTTCCAACGAGTCCAAGAACGTTGGTCTGCGATGTTTTGTTGCAAATTTATAGCAGTTTTGAAAAAAAGTGTCCAAGATTAGTGTGATTTCTGAGGTCGTGGAATTCTAGGCGAACATTTTTTAGGGTGGTGTTCTTCGACTCATTTTAAAAGTCCAATTTTCCAGTTTCGTAGCATCTTAATTCTTCTGTTTTATAAATTTTATTTCGTTAATACCCTGCACTGTAAATACAAATGTTTCCGTCTTGTCGATTTCTCATATTCGCATACGTCTGAGTGGTTCAAAAAATTGTTTGGTTCACAATTATTTTAACGAACGAAGTCTCCCCTTTCGAATGAGCCCGAAAATATTGATCTATGATTTTTGTTTGCCATCGTATAGCACCTTGGATTCTCTTCCGAATGAAATCCTGAAATTCAAAATATCGTAACTTTGTTAACAAAAAAAACTATAAAATGGTGTCCTTAGATACATTACAAAGGGTGAAATCTTAGCTTTCGCGCCGTTTGGATTATTCAGTATTAGTGCCTTTGTATCTTTAAGACACCCCATTCTAAGTAGAGATGGTAATTTTTTGGTTATTTTCAAATTCACATTTCTCTTATAATTTAAACTTTTCATAGCGATTGAAATGACTATGATCTGATAGAATGAAGTCTCCTCTTTCCATTGGGACCAAAAACAGTGATCTACGAGCTTTCCTTGCCATTTTCTGCCATTTTACACCATTTTATGCTACTTTATGCCATTTTATGCTATTTTATATCATTTTATGCCATTTTCTGTCTACGGAAATTATTCAAAATTCAAGCAATGGATTTTCAAAAACATGTAATTCGCTATCCTCTCTACAATGATTGCAACTCTGTTACATAACGAATGTATTAGAGGCTGAGCAAAGCCGCTAATAGGATTCACGTCTGCATGCAATTCTGTTAAAGGGGTTTAATTGATTATTTTAGTTGCAGTCTGTTAATATCCGTTTTAACACGAGACCGCAAGCTTCTGTTAATCCATTAGATCGCGACGCGGATCGGAAATTACAGTGAGAACGCAGCAGTCAATCGGATGTGTGAACCACTTTGATTATTCCTCTATTGTAACTACATATCCGTATTTACAAACTTCCCTTTTCATTTATCATCGTATTATATTCATAAAATTCTGAACATTTCTTTATCGTTGCGTCAATATTTATTTTCAAAGAAATTGAAAACATACTGCAATCATATTTTCGAACCTCGAACGTCATATTTCGTTACATAAAATCAGTTACGATCTTCGGATTACGGCGGAACATTTTATTTAAAAAATCGACGTGATTGAAACAGTGCAGTTGCAAAATTTGTTATCAATGAAGCAGACTGAGAAATTATTAATTGCTCAAGAATTTGTATACATTTGTCTACGACAAATGATATAAATTATTAACATTATATTTACAATGAATTATGAACAATTTTATTACAGCAACAATTGTTGGCAATATATTTACAATGAATTACGAACAATTTTATCACAACAACAGTTTTTAACAAGCCACAATTATTAACAGCGAGAACTTTGTATAATTATGATATTTGCAAATTTTGAAAGCGTACGTTGCTAAACAGTAATTGTCGATTTTGGGTTAGGTTTCGTCATAGAGCATTTTTTAGGCGATAAATTCGTTCCCAATCCTGTTCTTTTAATAATAATCTACGGAAATAATTTGTTAATAATGGCAATTGTTAATAATGGCAATCCAAATTCGGTCATATTATAGAATATTGTATTGTATGTCGCGATCGACGTAGACAATTTGTATTTAACACGACCAAGCTGTGGATAATAACACTAGCTAATAACGAAAAGAAAAGTGCTAATCGTGCGAACCGTTCGGTTTCCCTTTGGAGCGGCTTCGCGGATTGAATCCATTGAATCTAAATCGTCTAAACAAACTGCAGTCAACCGAATTGTTACTGCTAATCAAATCGGACGCACCAAAACCGCCGTCGCGCCGGTGTAAATGAAATTCAACGTGGCAGGCGAATTGGATCGGAATTATACGATTCTAATTCCGCGTGTACGCGGGACATTACCAAGGTTCGATTAACCGCTGGCTAGTTCGAACGTGAAAACGACAAATCTCCGGGCAGTGTTAATAACGGCGTCGTTTAAACCACTCTACAATAATCCATAGATCGCCGATTGGAATACAAATCGTTCCGAAATAACAGTCAAGATACCGCATTTCAAAAATCGAAGAATTTAGAAATCGGAATCATAAAAATTAAAACATTTAGGAATCGGATGACTCAAAAATTCTAAATTTAGAAATCAAATGACATAAAAATTGTGAATTTGAAAATCAAAGCATTTCTAAATTGAAATCTTAAAAATCAAATAACATAAAAATCGTGAATTTAAAAATCGAAGAATTTATAAATTGAAATCTTAAAAATCAGGAAATTTAGAAACCAAATGATTTCAAAGTTGTTAATTTAGATATCAGAAGACTTAAAAATCGTGAGTTTGTAAATCGGACAGTTCAGAAATTGAAATCTTAAAAATCGGAAACTACAGAAACCAGATAATTTCGAAATTGTGAATTTAGAAGTATGCGCATTGAAACATCGTACCTTTCAAAACGGCTGGATCGAGAAACTGCAAGTTTCTCGGAAAGGAAGAATGTGTTTAATCCCGGCGTATAAATATTTCCAATTTGTTTATACGGCGGCATCGTTCCGCTGATATTTCACAGAAAAAGATGTTGGTCCCCAAAGGAACGGACGCGACTTATTCATCACGACCATGAATAATAATCAGAAAAGAATAACTGCGATTCCGTGCGAACTTTATGAATTCCGGAATTCTCGGCGATTTGCTTTATTTATTTTACGTCGGCGTTGCGCCGCAACAATGCAAATGTTGATGCAAATGCGCGAGTGCCTGATCTCCGTTCCTTCATGAAGTGGCTTAAACGACGAGTAACCAGGCAGAAAAGTATAAATTTCATTGTTTTATTTCTACACTTTTCATTGATAAGTCGATTGATAAATCGACGAGATTCCAATAGCAATGCATAGCGAATATATTTTGGTCAATTGGTGTTATTTTAATCATTTCGATGATAATTCTAAAGATAATAATTTGAAGGATAATAATTTCAAGGATAATAATTTCAAGGATAATAATTTCAAGGATAATAATTTCAAGCATAATAATTTCAAGAATAATAATTTCGAGAACTATATTTCCAAAGATAACAATTTCGGAGATAACACTTTCTAGAATACCAATTTCAAAGATAATAATTTCTAGGATAACAATTTCAAAGATAATAATTTCTAGGATAACAATTTCAAAGATAATTATTTCTAGGATCACTTAGAAGATAATAATTTCGAAGATAATAATTTCAAAGATAATAATTTTGAAGATAATAATTTCGAAGATAATAATTTCGAAGATAATAATTTCGAAGATGATCACAATGTCGAAGATAACAATTTCGAAGATGATAATTTCAAAATTAATAATTTCAAAGATAATTTCGAGGGTAATAATTGACAATTTCGGTCAAAATTATATTATCGTAATCGTGCTAAACACAAGTAAATACTAAATAAAATATAATTTTCTTGATATCGCGTTGTCTTCTTTATGAATCGTACAAGTTCTTTATTTTCTTGACTACTACAGTGAAGTCACGATGCTCATCCCCGATTCTCTCGCGGAACGGTACGTTATCCCAGCCAAAGTATTTGTAATTGATCCTTTTAAGGACCTTAAAGCGGCACCTCCTCGCGATGGTCTGCGCGTAATTGCAAGTCATGACGGCAGTCACTAACTTCGGTACGCCCAGGTAATGACGGATTATACTATCACCTCCAGTATCGGCTAATGGTACTTTCACATCTTCTCCACTACCCAGCGCATTGGCAACATCCACGGACAAGCACACTAAGCTCTCGCCAATATTTTGCTGCTGCATCTCCGGCAGCGTAGCCAGGAACATACACTCCATAATACAATCAACATCATAATATTCGAATAAATTTATCTGGTCGTTTATAGCAATCATCAAATCTAGGTAGGCATTGGCCGTGTGATGTTCACAATCTTCTCTGAAGCTCTCAAGCCAAGTCATTTCAGGAGGATGCCTGATGATCGGGGGAAGTCGATCGTACGGTGGTTGCCCCCACAACCACCGCGGGTCAATTTCATCTCTTTTTATTTTCTTAATTTTATTGAGAACGACACCAACAACTTTCTGAGTCTTGACTTCGATTGCGACAAGGCTGACACCGTCTCTAGTAACTGCCAAACACACCTCCTCGAGCGCTTTGACGCTACAAGGATCCGATAACAGATCTATGCCTTTGCAGATGCTCTCGTTGGGGAAAAAGCTTTTCCTTATTACTTCCAATGCTCCCTCCAAAGTATTCTCCGTCAGAGACTCGAACTCGATTTCTCCACCATTTATGGAGCCCCACTGAATGCAGGATTCAGTTGTAGTTCTGGAACTGAACGAAAAGAAACAATTAATTAGTATGCACGTATCTTGCAGCTTCTGATGGCGTGAGGTATAGTAATATTAAACGGTATATTAAACGACGGAAGCTTTAATCGAATCAAGTTTGCAGAAACGTTTGGAGATACAGTAATGTCTCCCTAACTGACGCTCGGATTACGCACAGAAATGGACAATCTGGGAAGAGGAGACACTATTACTCGAGCCTCGCGGCTCGTTTTTATAGTTATCGGTGAATCGACAACTTTGTAGACGACTCGTTTTTATAAGCGAATAAATTGGAAATATTTATACGCCAGGATTAAACACATTTTTCCGTTCCGAGAAACTTGCAATTTCTCGATCCAACCGTTTCGAATGGCACGATGTTTCAATGCGCATACTTCTAAATTCATAATTTCGAAATTATCTGGTTTCTGTAGTTTCTGATTTTTAAGATTCCAATTTCTGAATCGTCCGATTTTCAAATTGACGGTTTTTAAATTCTCTGATTTATAAATTTACAATTTCGAAGTTAGCTGATTTCTATATGATCTAATTTTTAAGATTTCAATGTCTAAATTCTTTGATTTACAAATTCACGATTTTTAAGTTCTCCGATTTCTAAATGTAAATTTTTTAAATTATCTAGTATTTAAATGTTCTAATTTTCAAGATTTCAATTTACAAAAATTTGAATAATCGTATCTCCTCTTCCCGACTTGTCCATCTTCGTGCACTATCCGAGCGTCAATTAGGGAGAATTCTCCGTATCCGGCCAAACTAGAGGTTGATTCGTGTCTCGATGAAAAATATATTTTATTTATAAATACTTAAATTCGTAAAAATAAATTGTTCTTTCTTATACCCGACACACGGAAAACATTAGTCAAAACAAGTGACTGAAGAATGTTCGCGGAAAAATATAGCAAAAATGTACGTACCATGCCATTTTAGTTCACTAAGAAATTGTCACTATGCTTCACTGGGAAAATTAACTGAGAAAATTCGCCGAAGTCTTCGCACTGATCACTGCTGTTTGCTGATTGCTGATTGTTGCTGCATTGATCACAGAATGAGTGTTTCCGTTGACATCGGCAGGCTATTTATACTGTCCTTGCTAAAGGACAGAACGTCCTAATCAGCAAGGACGAACAATGACAAAAGGATACTACCGGAAAAGATGCGCCAGGTATGAAAACGTCTCCCGTGGAAAACCATTAGCCACCGCTGCCGGCTATCAGGTAAGCACATGTACCTGCGATGACCGGTCGTGTCATACGGATTTTGCAAGGATTGGCTCGTTCGGTTAAATTAAAAAAAAAAAGAGAAGCGGCGGATTAGGCCAAGCCAGTGCAAATGAGTCAATGAAGGAACCATTGTAAACAGGCTCGCACCGAGCCTTGATGAAAATTATGATTTGCAAGGGAAAGCAGAACCTACCGGGAGTAAACAGGGTCTGGCTATTTACGGTAAATAAATAATAACAATATCTTATTTTAAGTTTAACAATGTATAAATATGTTTGACGTTCAAAATAAGAAACGAGACTCCTATTTTATTTATTGTTATTATTAATAAACAAAATTATATGGATTAATAGAAAATATATTTCAAATGATATTAAAAATTTCATAACTGAAATTAAATGATTATTACAATTGACTAATTATGAAAATGATGTAAGTCCATTTAAAGCCAGCAAACATGTATTATTTTGATTAAATTACATATTGATAAATTAGTAGTATTTTGTTTTTTTTGTACATAATATAACAGCTGTCTGTTGAAACGAACGACGTGATATTATTTCATGTAGTAAAATGATATAAATGCAATGCATATGCGACAAATGAACGCAAGTCGCTAGCTGAAATCTACACATGCATTCGACTGTGCACTAGCAAAAGTCCCGAAAAGCTGTTATTGAAATTAATTTCTCAATGCCATAAATAAAGTTTTTATTTTCAAATAAAACTTTTTTTAATAATCGCTCTATTCGTGATAGCGTGTCATAGCGTATTGGGGATCTCAATTTTGTATCGCGCCTCGGGCACCAGTACGCATTAATCCGCCAATGCTTCGGAGGACTGTTCATTTCGCCCTTGCTGAAGAACAGAGAACCTCGTATTCGTCAAGGACGAACAATGCCGGCGAAAAAGATGCCGGGCATGAAAATGCCTCGCGAATACAACCCTTGGTCGCCGAGGCCGGCCATCAGCTATATGTATACAGTGACTCCCACTGATATTCGAACACTTTTCAAGGTGCTATTTTAACTTTTTTAAAATTAGAGTAGACGATTTGAATTTTTTTTTAAATCATAGAGGGACCTGTATAATAGATAATGTTACAATTTTGCTATTACATACTTGGAATGACAAAACGAAGTAAAAAACTCTCGTTGTTTAACTTTCTTATCTGAGGAAGCTATTTTTGATCACTTTTGGGCTAATTTTGCCGATTTTTCGAACTTCGAGATATTTAATTAATGAATGTTTAATAAAATATTTATTAATAATTTCAATATATATCATTAGTTAATTATATTTATTAATAATGACAAAATCTATAAATTTCGAATACTTCTTTTGAAATATGAAAGTTAATTATTTAATAATAAAAAAGGATGTTTATATTATGAAATCTAACGAAAATGTAAAAAATGCGTCTTGTAGATCTCGGTAAGTTATACGCATGCTGAAAATTTCATTGAAATCGTTTAACGCAATGGTAAGTTACAAGCGTTAAAAGATTGTAAAAATTGCAAATTTCTCATACTTATTGATCAAAAGTGTAAAAGGTCGGAACAAAACTGCGATTTTTGCGATCATTAATTATTTACAGCTCGTACGAAGGTCAACCGATTTCAGTGAAATTTTTAACATGTACATAACTTATCATTATCTAAATAATAAATGTATAATTATAATTATTAATGTTATATAAATAATAAATTAAATTTTTCAAAATAAAAAAAACACTATTTTCAAAATTAACCATTGAGAAACGATTAAGATTTCCGAATGATTCAATTTGTATTGCGCTTGTCCTCCCGATGATGAATTGTAGACAATATCGATCTATCCGTGGGAAGCAGTATTTTCGTGAAAACGTTATTCTCCCTTATACATTTTAGTATTTTACAGTATTATATATCGCCCGCAGTCGTTTGCCAAAATTAGAGTCGGTGGCGAGTTTTCGTCGAGTCCCTCATTTCTTTCTGCTTCCTACGAGACAAAACGCTTTTCTGATTTATTACCTGCTACGGTTAATCCTTGGCATCCGCAGATATTTTCGATGTAACGATCAGACGCAACCATAAATTCGGGTCTACTCACGCGAAAACGGACACCGTTCGGAGTACTGTTTCGGATTTTGTTTAAATGTGACTACGTTGTAGCTTCTAGCGACTACGAACATATTTCACAAAATCTTAAAAATTTTCTAAATTTCCCCTTTGACAGGCCCGTGAAACAAAGTCGGACGTTAAGTTAATTATAATAATAAAATGGAATTTATAATAAAATGAAATATAATAATATAATAATTTTACCGAAAACGATTTCTAAAATGCCATTTTTTAAATAATTTATTAACACTTATTGGACAAAATTAAATTGTATTTAACAAAGTTATTGAATTAAATTAACGAAAATTGTTTATAGTTAAATAATTATTATTATTATTGAAAATTAAATCATTTAATTAAAGAAAATTATTCGAATGCTTTAGTTGCTAATTTAAAAAATCGTCAACTTCTCATGTTGTTTCGAAAATCTTTAAAAAATTAGTGTTTTCCTCAAGGTTGTTATTATCATTAAATATATTTTGCTACGTATTTTCCTAGAATTAAACAGTTTAAACAAACATCAGATATTAATGATTATAAAATTGAATACCCGGAACAATTTTTAGTAAGTTACTCCAACTCGAAAAATTTTTCTATAAAAAAAGGTCAGAGTCTCGTGTTTTTTTCCAAAAAATTCTTAAAAATTGCTTAAAAATTAGTATTAAGCTCAATGTTGTCGTGGACAAGAAATATTAATATTTTCTTGCAAACGTAAAAATACGCTCGCTCCAGATAAAAAATTGTTTAAACAATCACTTCATACAATTATAAAATTGATCACCCGTGATGCTCGTCGAGCCATTGCTGCGTCAAAAAACCGTACTAAAAACCATACAACATAAAAACAACATTAAATACATAAACAACAATCGACGAATAAAACCTGGGAAATCGAAGAACGGACTAAAAATTCTACGAAAACGTTAAAATTTTCTAAAAGAAAGATACGTGGCGATCATATTTCACGGCATATTCTGGCCGCATGACGTACCGCCAAATTTCCAGAAGAATTCATGTTCGTCCCGGTGCGCGCATCAACCAAAAAACTAATCTCGTTTCGAATGGAATCGAGCGAATTGTTTCACGTCGGGGAGAATGATTCTCGGCTGGCGGGGCGCGATGAATTTAAAGTTGATTTCGCATAAAACGCGCACAGGGTATCGCGAGAGAGCTGCCCTACTGTCCCATTATTTCCCGGCGGCCATATTGGTTTCATGGGGGTCCACGGGGGTCCATGGGAGCTAGCGGGAAATCGTAAAATCGGTGACGATCGGCCGGCCGCGGCCGGTTCGGTATCAGTGTTTCTATTACGCTCCTGTCCCGGTGTCTTTCGCGGAATCACGTTATTTTAACAGCGACAGTGGGACAAAAGACTGTATCGAACGGTCCTCTCGATTTGTGCACGCGTGCGTGCTGCGCATCGTGGGAAATCTCGTCGTTAAGCGAATAGGTTCGCATCGATGCCGGAAATACAGACGCGACCCGCGTCGTAACCTACCGTTATCTCGATGGACCCTTAAATTATTCGGTTGATTGCTGTTGCCGCACCGCGGACGCGCTGGAACCCCGTTCGAATTTCCCGCCAATCGGCCGTGATCGCCGCGATGGGCGCGCAGAGCTCCAAGAGGTGAGCGAAACCACCCGCTCGAGGACACTTATTAGGCCACGGTCACGCTTCCGGCCGTGATGATAACCGACGATGAATTTTATCTCGTAGATTCCGATTTCATTTACACGTCGCGAGACGATCTTTTCTCGATCTCGTTGTCGGTTCTTCGAAGATTTCAGTTTGAAACTCGAATTGCTGGGAGATGAGTTTCTTTTTCAGCAGACAAATTATCGCGTTTGAGAATTTTTCCCGGTGTAACTTGTGACGCTAGAGGCACGAATTTTTCGTAGAACGATTCTGTAGACTCTCGCGATCGTAACCGTATATTTTTTTACTATATCATGGAGCAATAAACATTTTTAAATGACGCTCGAAGAATGCCAGACACCGCTGACGTACGATTGATTTTAAAAACTAACCCTTTGCACTCGAATGGCGACTCCGAGGCGCCAACAAAATTTACCGTACCGCTACCAATATTTTAGGGCATCGTTGGTCAGAATTCAAATTTTTCGTTGAAGATGGTCTCAATTTTTATTTCATTTTCAATTCATTAATAATTGATGATTATTTCATTGAAAATTCCATAGAAATCTTTAGAATACAAATTTTATTTTACATATAAATAAATATAAATTTGAAATGATTATGTCTAAAAATATAGCAGCAATTTTCTTCCAAAAAGAATGCTTTCGTGTCCTTGCGGCTCGCTTTTATAGCTGGTGACGATCGTTAACTATAAAAACGAGCCGCAAAGCTCGAATAATTGTATCTCTTCTTCCCAAATTGTCCATTTTTGTTTCTAAGCTGAGCATCAATTAAGGAGAATTTACTGTACCTATTACGGAACGCTTTTCAGAGGGTATAATATTATCATCGATTTTACGACGATTAAAAATGTTATTGTTGAATATTTATACTACTGTTCGATGAATTGATGTTTGTAGATAAGATTATACATTTTGGAATATTTATTTAATACTAGATTTTTAGACAAAAAACAGCTGTTTTAAATGAGTTTATAAAAGTAACAATAAGACGTTTATTCTGATTCTCAACAAGTGTTATTGTAACATTTGCCGTAATCGTAAATTAAAAAATTGGTGACACGCCATTTTAACGGGTTCCGTAAATCTAATGTTAATATGAATAAAAAATAGTCGGAATAATGCGGTATAAAAAGTTTCAGAAATAAGTGTTTTATTCCAAAAAACTAAGGTCACCTTCATTTTCTTAAATTGCATCTTATATCTTTTACTTCATATCATTGTAGCTTGTGCCAAGACGAATCCAACGATATGTTACATCATGTCCTACGGACAACCTTGACGCACAAAAAATGCGATCAACGAAGTGATATGTTGTCATTGAAAACTGTGTTACGTCAAGGTCATCCGAAGGTCGTGGTATAACAGGTCATCGAATTCGTCTTGTGCAACTTAAAAAAAAATGAAAGTGACCTTGATTTCTTTACGTAAAATATTTCTTTCCGAAGCTTTTTATATCGCAATCCGTAGCCGGCTAAAAACCGAGTAACATTTGTTCGAAACGTTTATTTGTTAGACCGCCGGAGATGCTGGAAAAAATCGTGGCAACGGTTACGTGGAACACCCTGTACACGCTGAAAATTTCATTGAAATCGGTCGATTGAAATTGGCTATAAAGCGGTTCCAAGTGGGAAGACAGCCTAAGTCCTCCCCCAGCATCGCCGCGAATCCCGTGGACGTCGCGTCATAAAATAATTAACGGGCGCACCCGGTTCGGATGGCTCGTCAACTTGCAAAAAGTCCTCTATTAGTGCCCGGTACGCGGCTGAATTTTTCAAAGCGGCGCGCCGCTCGGAAACGGTTCCTCACTGGAGAATCCATCCGATAAAGCCGCGCCGGTGTGCATAAGCGATCAATGATTCAGCGACCCTTTAACCCTGATAGATTTTTCATACGGCCCCCGTAAAAAGCTAAGCTGACCGACCATCAGGAGATTAGAACCTCGAAAATCCTCTTCCTATAACCCCCGGGATTCTTCTCGTCTCTTATGGAGAGGGGGGGGAGGAACGGCTGCCGAGTCAAACGGGGGGTTGAACGTAGCCAGATACTAATTCTAGGTGGAAAAACCGATATCGCGCTCGCGCGTGGATGGGCCATCGATCGCAAATGGCCGGCCGTCATTCGAAACTCTTTAACAATCGTTCCCGGGAGAGGATCGCGGATGATAGATCGCCGGGTGCTCGGTCTTTGCCGGCTGACAGCGGTCCTACGGTGCTATCTGCTCGATTCCGAAGAGCCTCTCCGTCGCTTTCCGAGGCCAGACAGCCGTGACGCGTTATGAGCCAGACTGGTGACACCGCGGTTTTTTGGATTGAGATCGAACGTCTCGATCTAGGGACCGCGCTCTTATTGAGAGATTGTGTCGCGTGGGCGTTACGTCCTTAGACCGTATATACATGTATAGTAGTGTCTCTCTTCCTGGCGCGACTTAAGTATGCCACTTCTGACACCGAGATATTGCGCGACCCTGTAATTTATCGATTTTCTCGCTATGCGAGTCGGTGAACACGTGTGCTGCGGCACGCGCGCCGGCTCCTTTGACTCGAATTCCCGGAAGACTGCTCATAATACAATGACATAGATTTTTTTTAATTTTAACATTTTAATACTGATTTTTTTAAACATATTGCTGATGGATTTCTGATTCAAATGAGACCAAACGTGATATAGTTTGGACAGATATTTCTGTTGCCAATAGAATCAAAGACGATAGACGTTGCGCGTAATGCGCTGCCAAGGTGCACGTGGTGTGCGATGGTGAAAAGTTTAGGCAATGATGTTTATTTGATTCTCCCAAAAGATTCAAATTTGTCGCTTTAAATGCTATTTTCCGATGGTTTGGTACAATCGATCAGATGCAAATTGGTGCGCTGCTGTCACAGTTTTCGCAGGTACGAAGGGTGGTCAGAGAGTTCGCGATCGCTGGTACCACCCTGGCTATGGCAATCGGGATGCGTCGCGTAGTCACCGGGTACACCTAAAATACTAAAACTTTCACCTTTTCACAATAAAATAATTTCGTTCTTTCGGATCTTCTTCCTGAATACGGAAGGAAACCGAAACAGATTTCCAGCCTTGCAATGAGACTGAACAACATTTATTTACTTGATACTTAATCTGTAATTCATTTTATTTTAGTAAATTACGTAATAAATAAAATACGTCGTTCTAACAAGGTGGTGTTTTTCCTCTATTTTCTAATAACAAATAATGTAAAAAAAAACATTAATTTGTAAATAGTTCATATTCAAATAGGCTGCAAATTTTTACCATTGTATATGAATACGTATGTACTTACTTATTTAATTTATCCTTGCTCAAAAGATATAATTTTAATGCCTCCATAAGGTGTTGTATGTAAGGTGGTTCTCTTTTACTGTAACCTGTCAATAACTTAAGGGCCGCATGTAATTTATTGTGGTTGTTTGGTTCATTTTGCAGTTCTGTTTTTTCGTTTTCGTTCCTTCTTTCTTCCTCCTCACAGTCTAATAAAAATTGTGTGGCATGTATCAGGGTGCATTGCTCTCCTGTAATTGCACTCATTATCTCTGGCCAATCAGGTTCAAACTCTCCCATGTGTGATTGAATTGAAGGGCCAGCAGGATTATTATTATGTAGCAGTTTATTCCATGCATTTTTTATGTTCTTTGTTGTAATTTTGAACCACGAATCCGATAAAATGTCAATACAGGTTTTTAATGTGTAATCGTCATAAAATTCATTTATTCCTTGATCATATGTTAAAACAAGTCGCAAAAGCTTGTGCCGGAAAATTCTTTTTATTTTTCCTATGATCCCTTGATCCATTGGTTCCAGGACAAATGCTGTATTAGATGGTAAATATATAATTTTAAAATCTTCCTCTTCTTGTAGCGAAATTTTGTAGGCTTCGCAATCATTTAACATCATTTCACTTTCTCCGATACTTGTTTTTCCTCCTGATATTGTTTTACTGATGGTTTGAAATGGTTTTCAAATCAATCTGAAAATAACGTTCTACTCATCCGTGCATTTGACTGCGATTTAAAAATTACAGGTAATGAAAGTACATGTTTCAAAGCTCTTAGCTTTTTATATTTATAAATTACAATAGGCATAATGCTATGTGTGCCTAACGCATTTGCACATACGCCAATTGTAATTCTATCTTTCTTGGCCCCATGTCCACTAAGACTTTTTGTTGAATGACACAATGACACAAGAAACGAAGAATAGAAATTGATTGACCAGTGACGCGATGAAAGGGGATGTAAAAGTGACGTAGCACGCAGTGCCGCAGGTAGCAAGAAAGCCTGGACGGGCGACCGAAGCGGTGCGTGCTAATGACCCTATTATAAAAAATGCTGCCGATGAGGCGTGCATTACTCGAAAATGCAGAAATGACTTTATTGCCGGAAAGAAGACGGCTCGAAAAAATCATCAACTTAGAAACTACAATTGTTCCGCGTTAAAAGTATTACAAAAGCTATCTATATTAATAAAGCATACGCGACTCGACCGATCGACCCAACACCGTCGGGACATAAGCATACAATAGATTCCGAAAATTACCAATAGTAAAATTAACAATAGTATCTAATTATCCGAAAAGCCGTTATTTCCTGCCTGTAAGGTAATGAAAGTACATGTTTCAAAGCTCTTAGGTTTTTATATTTATAAATTACAATAGGCATAATCTTATGTGTGCCTAACGCATTTGCACATAAGCCAATTGTAATTCTATCTTTTTTCGCCTCATGTCCATTAAGACTTGTTGTTCCGCGTTAAAAGTATATAGAAGCTATCGATAGTAATAAAGCATACGCGGCTCGAACGCTCGACCCAACACCGTCCCTACCATACAATAGATTCCGAAAATTACCAAACGACTCCATCTGTACTGCAAGCGTCTTTCCACAAACAAATAAGCGACCGTAATAATAGTATCTAATTATACCGAAAAGCCGTTATTTCCTGCCTGTAATATTTCCTTCAACGCTGCCTACATCTGGTCGCCAAAATTCTCTCACCGTCACGTATTCCCCTTACCTTCTGCACAACACCAATTACCCAATTACCCACTTTTTCCCCAGTCTTATTACCTGCGCCACGGTCAACTTTCGAGACGCGCGGATTCTTCGTGAGATTCACTCGCAGGTACGATTCATACCTGCAAGTGACTGTTACTTCGGGGCGGTCACCTTTTTGTTTTTCCTATGATCCCTTGATCCATTGGTTCCAGATTAGATACTGTATTAGGTGATAAATATATAATATAAATATATCAAAACGACTGCCTCTCTTTCTAGATCCGGAAAACTTGAAAAAACATTGAATCCGAGTGTCTCATTGAAAACTTCACGCCCCTAACGAATCTTCTTAAAAAACAAAACAGACAACGAACGGATAGATACTAACCAGACATCAACGCGTAAAAAATTCGGTTAAGACTCCGTCGATAGTCTCACCATCAACTCAATTCATTCTAAGCCAAGTACAGTTAGTCACCCTAGCGTTAAAAATTGTTATGTTATGTTAAAATATAGTGTTATTGATATCAGCCAATGTTAAAACCATTCTTTATCAACTTACCATCCGTATCACTCGAAAGAGTCATAGGAAATCGCGCAGACTCGGTGTCATACACGATTTAATCGGAGACTTACGACCTCCGTAGATCTAACAGTTCACTGTTCGATCTCGCCGGGAACGTTCTCCTCTAGCCAGTATTCTTGTTGGAAGTGCTTTCCATACAAGTCCACCTTCGTCCATATTGTAAACATTTTCCAAACTTATACTTTCTTCCTCTACCATCTTTTCAAAATCGATTATAAAAGCATTTGATGCATCCTGATCAACACTAGCTTTCTCCCTGTCTATGTTTGATAAGCGTATGCCATGTTGTCTCTTAATCTTGTTAACCACCCATGACTCGCTTTAAATCCCGAATATGACGGAAAATTTTCTCTTAATTCCGCCACCTTGTCTAATATAAGAGCATCGGTTATACGGTCTCCTAGTATCCCTCTTTGTACGAACCATGATAATAATTTTTTATTTAGTATATCGTAATAATGTAGCTTTACTATTTTTCTTCGCTGAAGTTCGCGTTTATTTTTGTTTCCAAGCGCATTCATTTTTGTAGCATCATGTGAATGCGTTGAATTGTTCTAATGCCAATGCCATAATTTTTTCCAATATTTTTAGACAGACCTGTTTCTCGAAGATCTTTCAAAGCGTAAAAGCGTTGCTGCACGTTTAATGACGTATATTTTTATGTCGATGCCATAATATTAATAGTAAAGCTATGTGTATGTAATTTAGAGTGTAAAACGATTTTAAAAAACGATATTAATTGTCACAATTTATATATCACTAATTACACTGTCCGACAAGATTGTGACACTCCCTGAACAAGAATCCGAAAACCGAATTGCTCCATCACCCTCAGTTTTTTAAATAAACGAACTTTTGTAAGAACCCAAAATTTTCGACGAAAATGAGGTATTGCATGAAAAGTAAAAACGTTAGAAAGTTCTAATTAGTGTTAAAAGATAGAGGAGAGTTTCCCGAATATAATGGCATGCAATTTATTAATTGTTTTTGGTCCTAAATAACAATAAATTAATGTGAAAATTTAAAAAAGTGTCGACGTGAGCAGTTTCTGCGCAATATTTTTGTATTTTTACGAAAAGTTTTTTGTTCGGCACGAAAACTCTACCCAGGATCGGATTCTGTAGACATTTCTGAAGAAGAAACGGCCCGGTAAAAGCGTCGGAACGATATACATTTCGAGTAGATCGAGAAAATGTTCGACGGCAACATGTACACGACGTTTTGCCGCCATGAGCTTCGCTGCTCGCTTCACTCTGTCTGACAGGGCCGAAACTACGCGTAATCGACACCGATGGAGAGATCCAATGGGGCATCCACTTTTCGTAAATAATATTTGAATTTTGTTTAGTACTTCAATGTTCTGTTTTTTTTTACATATTTCTGTGGATAATAATCACCAAACTGTGTTATATTTCACACAAAAAATCACACCAGAGTATTTGGAGTTGGTAACTCCTCTATCTTTCAACACCAATTAGAACTTTCTAACGTTTTTACTTTTCTCTTGCAATACCTCATTTTTGTCGAAAATTTTGGGTTTTTACAAAAGTTCGTTTATTTAAAAAACTGAGGGTGATGGAGTAATTCGGTTTACGGATTCTTGTTCAGGGAGTGAAGCTCTTCAAGAATTTCATAGTGGCTATAGGAACCCAAAAATCGTGTCGGACAGTGTAAAAGTATGCCAAGTCTGCCCAAAGTATGCCAAATTTATAAAATTATATGCTTATCCATCGCTCGAAATTAATTTATATAAAAGTCACAAAATATATAGGAGCCTACTACCTTTTTTAGCTTAATTTTGCGAAATTGTTTAAATATTTCGTAATAGCGATACCTTCCATTTAATAAATTATTTAAACAACGATGAGAATAGAAACTGAAAAGAATTAATGGCCGGGGAGTGTGTTAAAATCGTATCAAATGTTCGAGTCATTATTAAAAGTACGGCTGTTCGTTGTTTAATCAATGACGTAATTGTAGCAAGTATGAACGTAATGAGATAAATTAAACGGCGTGTAATTATTTCACGTGAAAAGCCGCCGAACCGAAAAGCGTAATTTAAAATAAATAGAGGGACCGAAGATTTAAATATTGGTGAGGAAACTTCCGATGGGGAATTAAATTAGCTCGTAGGAAATTTATTACAGGGAGTTGTTGGCTAATTAGCCGGCTGAACAACGTGATTGTATCATCAAATTTTTCATTTTATTTGATCTCGCAGAGCGTACAGAAGCATTACATCGGAATCTACTTTTAGAGTCCTACAGATCGATCGTCATCGCGTTCGCTGTAGAGTCATCAGAAAATCCAACGTGTATTGCTCATCTGCGATACAGAGAATGAGCCGAAATTAAATTTCGCAGTTTCACCAGGCTCGCTGAAATAAATCTACACATTGTTGGAATTATTATTCTCGCATCGGATAACGAATTTTTGCAATGTTAATTTAATTCCCTCTTTTAATGTCCCCGTCTATTTAATATCCTTAATAATTATTATTTAATAATCCCAGAAACTTCAATAAAAATCACTCAGGATTAATGAAATAAAGTTTTGAATTATTTTGTTTCACATGAATTGCTAAAAGTCCACATTTTGAATCCCCTAGGCGCTGTTGCCAGCACATAAACCAATAATTCCCTAGCCTTAAACTGCCACGGATTCGTGAAAGGTCGTTTAATATTTTTTGATTTTGCCCGAACCCCATGAATCATGCGTTTAATTAAACATCTTATAGAAGAAGAGAAGAAATTTTAATTTTGTAGTGTAAGAAATACGTCGTGCTGCAAAAGTATCCAAACGTAACCTCACATTTACTAGATTCAGAGCTAAAAAATCAACTTTTCGTTTGAATAAAGATTAAAATAGATATTTACTGTATAGATGGACTTATAAAAATAACATTTTCACTAGACCACCACTCTGTCCCCAAACATTCTATTTATAAATCAAATCTATAGCTTGCCACACACTGAATATCCAGAGACAAGCCAGCAATTTATGAAACACAAAATTTCCTGGACTGAAAAACTGAAAAATCTCAAGCTGAAAAACCATTAATTTACTTAAGCTTCTGTCACGAAGGAATCCCAATATTATAATGTCTGAAACTGTTAAACATAACCTCACATTTTTTACACCTGAAGCTAAAAAGGAAATCAACTTTTCATTTGAATATGGGTCCAAACAATTCTGCTCTACATAGTAAAAAATCCCCTAGAATTTAATATCGTAAGTAACCTGCACTGTTATGAATTTATAATCCAATAATTCTCTAGTTTGCCACTTTGCGAATCCCTGTGGATAGCCACCAATTCATAAAACAAGAATTCCCCAAACTGCTAGACTCAGAATTGAAAATTTTTCCTTCTCAACCCTACGAACTATCAATTTACTCAAGCATCTAACTTGAAGGAATCTCGATGCAGAGTGCCGGAAACTGACAAACATAACCACACATTTCCTGAACTTGGATCTAAAAAAGTCAACCCGTCCATTTGAATTAAGTTCCAAATAATTCTGTTCTGCATTGATGCAATTATAAAACAGAATTTCCCCCAGAATTCAACATTGTGAATCTCGTAAAATCAGGTTAACAAATAAACAAAAACTTCCCTAACCTGTTTTACTGTGAATCCCCGAAAGATAGCCACCGATTCATGAAACCGAAATTCCCTAGATTCATAAAATTGCCTGAATTCATATTTCAATAGCACCCCCGCGTTGGTTAACACTCCGAAGTCCCTAAATAATGCTCATTTAACACATTTCCTCACCTACCTCTAAGCTTTTGGGTCCTTGAGGAAACGAAAGTCAGTCATCATCTTGCCAAGGTGCATGGGATGAGTATGAGCCCTCATGTGCATGTGATGCATGTGATCAACAGGTCCTACGGCGGCAGCCCTTATCGCCTGTTGATTGCAGTTGCAGGTCATCCCTTCGCTTTGATGAGTGCAATGAGGCACCTTGACGATAGTTGGCTCAGGAACGACCACCATGGGCTTGGAGGGCACGACAACCAGTTTATTCTTGCAAACTGGGGGCACTGGGACCAGCTTAATGGTCTCGATCACCTGAGTCTGCGGTTCCACGATCCTCTCGGGCTGGGGCTGGGGCTTTACAGTTACCACTTCGGGGACTGGAGTCGGTGCTGGGACCTCGACTCTCCTTTCTACGATCTGCACCTTCGACTCCTGAGGGCAAGGTTGAGATGGCTGAATGATCTGCAGAGTCTGCACCGAAGGGACCACCTGCTGGTGCATCATCTGCTGGGGAACCACCTGTTGGGGCACCACCTGCTGGGGAACCACGAACGACTGCTGGGGCACCACGTATGCCTGAGGATGGAAAACTATTTCATAACACACACAAGCTCCGTCGGTACGAATTTTTAAGAACTATCAATTAGCGTTGAAGTTTGGAGATCGGTACTACGCCAACAGAATTCACAGTGGCGACGAAATCAACGATATGGCGGAATAGCAGAGTTGGACATTATACAAGTAGAATTTCATTTGAACAATTCGAATAAATTTTATGAATATTTTTTCGTACAGTTTGAAAATAAATTTTACGGATAAAATTTTATTCGACTAATCTTTCGAATAAATTATTCAAATATAACTTTATTCAAATAACGAATTCAAATAATGATTTGAATAAAGTTTTATTCAAATAATGATTCGCGAATAAACTTTCTTTCAAATAATGATTCGAGTAAAGTTTTATTCGAATTATGTTACATTCAAATAATGATTCGAATAAATTCTCGAATAACGTTTCGAAGACATCCTTTGAATCAATTTTTCGAATAAATTCTTCGAATCACCGAGAAATTAAGTGTTACTGTAACCATAAGCGATAAAAAAAACTTCGAACGCATAAGTTCTCCCTTTAAATTATACAAATAATTACAAAGACTTATGACACAAAATGGAGAATTACGTGTACATTTTCATCGATCGAAATTAACAATCGATGAATTATTTACTAAATGAGAGCTCTTACGAAAAACGAACAACTTTTGTCGAAAACTTTAAATCTCTCACGATTCTCAAGAAATAACACAAAATCAAGATACATGCAGATCATAGTGAATTTATGCGTCGAGAGAAGCATGGTAAATTAGAAAGCACGACGCAATTGCTACCTGAGGAGCCTGGAAGACTCCCAGAGACTGCACAGGCTGCGGGGCCTGCTGGAAGCTGTAACTCTGCATCTGTGGCGCCACCTGCAATTGTTGCACCACGCTCAGGCCCTGCATTTTCATCTGCGACCCATCCTGAGACACCTGCTGTCCATTTTGAGCACCTGGACGGATCTCCACGCAGAAGGACGCCTGCTTCTTCAGCCTGTCCTTCTCAGCACCCGCATCCTCCAAATGGAAATCCTTGGGACTGATCGCCGAGGATTCGGCCATCTTGGTCTCCAGTTTGCCAGCTGGCATTGCTTGCACTGCCATCGCAGCTACCAACAAACCGCACAGACATGCTGTTAACGAATTCATCGATGTAGAATCGGTTGAACAATCGTAGCGAACTGAATGCTTGGACGATTTGGCTGGCTTTTAAACCGATTTTTCGGTGTGACGACACCGCTCACGCACTTTTTTCCGGAACGCAATAGTGCTGAGCGTGCCGAATTCCGACGTAGAGCAGCACGGGCGGGGACTGGCTTCGGGAAATGAGGATGAGGGCGAGAATAAGAATAAGAATGAATCTGAGAATGAGACTGAAAATGGGACTGAGAATGGGGCTGAAAATGAGGCTGAGAATGGGATTGAGAATAGGTCTGAGAATGGGTCTGAGAATGGGTCTGAAACCGAGAATGGGACTCAGATTAAGACTGAGTGTAAGACTGTGAATGGGAGTGAGTCTGAGAATGGGGCTAAGAATGAGACTGAGACTTAGACTGAGACTTAGACTGAGGCTGAGAATGAAATTGTATGTACAATAGTCGGAACGATGGTATTTCGAGAGAGCCGCTGTTTCTGTAGTAAATAGGAGAAAGTTGAACAAGGTAATTTTACATTGTGTGTCAAGCTCAAACGTCGGGGAGTGTGATCTTTTTTCCAAGGAGTACGTCCCTGCACTTGCAAAGTACACTTTTCTGTCGAATGAACGCTGCGGTTTTATTTACTTATTGTTAGCTTGCTTCTTTACGACGGCCTGAGGAGGATTTGTTCAGAAAGTTGAACATGTTAATGTTTACGGTGATATTTTGGAAATGTCAACGCTAGTTATACAGGGTGTTCTATTTAAGACAAGCCTCTTAAATTATCTTGTCAAGGAGTTATTATAATTTTTATCGAGTTTTCATATAATTGTAATTACTAAACTTCGGATCTTTATGCAAAATATCAATTTTCCAACACGGTTGTAAGAAATATCTACATTGTGTAAAAATAAATTGTTTCTTGGAATAGTTTTGATAAGTCGAAAACAGTGTGACACATTTTTGCCATAAATGCATAAAAGTCTGCAGTCTGATAATTACAGTATATTCAGTATATTCGACACGGTATATTCGAATTACAGTATATTCGAATGTATTGGATACTTGTATTTATTGTAAATCATAATTAAATTACAATTTTTGTTCTGAAGATAATGGTAGTAAATTATAAGAGATACAATTAAATGTGCTATTAAAAGTTGCAACATCAAATGAAGGAAAAGAATTAAGATCATTCAAATACAGTTCCTACACAATTTTTATTGAAATCGTGCCCAAAGTAACTTGAAAATTACAGTAATAATAACATTGAGGTTACCGCAAATTTTTAATAAATATCGATAATTGAAATCAAAGTTCTGATTGAAATTAATTGATTGAAATATCAATGATATTAAATCACAATTAACTTACAATGAAAGTTGCTGTTAAAAGTTATAATATTAAAGAAGCCAAAAAGAAAAGTCATAGTCTTTTATATGATTTTCATTGTAAGTGTGCCCAAGTTAGTAAGATTGAATATTACAATCGTACTTATATATAAAGTGAAATAATATCGAATTTTCAATTAACATTTATAATCACAATTGAGTTACAATTCCAAAAATAAGAAACAAGTATAATAAATCAGATACTGACAAAATTTATCAACGAATCCATTGTCAAAAATTTGCCAATAAAGGCCGGTATAAACAATGTTTAAAAAAACATCCGTCCAATGAAAGCTTCCACAATTTCCACAAAGTCTTCGTTCAAAATACGTCCGAATTCATGAAAGAAACCAATTTAAATAATAAAAATAATAATAATTGCTTATAACGTTGCTAATAATATTTTCTCAACAATTAAATACGGAATCACGGGAATTGGCACGGAATCGCGGTAAAGGTCGCCCGCGTCGCGTTTCAAGGCCCGTATTTAACAAACAACGTTGCAAATAACGATTGCAAAGCCATATTTCGGCAGGCGGTGGTTTCTGCTGGCACAAGTTATTTGCAGCTTCATCGTATTTCGACATCGCGGCGAGCCGAATTTAGGGCACTTTTGACCGTTCTTGCCGGCAACACACTTTCATTATCGTCAGCATATTATGGTTGCGTTCCCTTTATCCCGGCGCGGCGCGGCGCCGTTCGCGCTTGTTTTCATACACCGACAATACGTAACGCACAATACATTACGGTAGACGCCGGCGATTTAATAATGCCGGCAGAGGAGGTGGCATTCATGGAGTTCTTTCGCAAGTGCAAAATATTCATGGAATATTGACCACGGAGCCGCTTCTGCTCCAATTTCAATTAAAGCGTTCCGCACGTCGAGCACGTTTCACCGCCAACAACCCAATAAACTAATTATTAATTGCTGGACCAAATCGTAAACGAGCGCTTTTTCTCCAAGAACGTTGATTCTCGTTCGATTTTTAAAGAGATCGCAGTCGCTCGGTGTCCGGGTGCTTCGTACACCCCCCTACAAAAGTATCAGAAGGCTTGCAGAAAATTCGATAGGAAATTGCCTGAATTATTTTAACTTATTCTTAAATTTACTTCTTCGTTATTTTTTCTTTATTTTCCATGTTTGTTTATTTTTAATATTATAATTTATGCTAAATAAATATAGTCCCAATACTTTTGGACGAGCATGTACATTATTTTGTAACGCTCAATGTGCTCTAGAAGAATGCACTGTAACATGCACTGTAGGGTAAGGGTCCCAATTACCGACACATTAAGCATGATTTTTTGTTCATCTGTTGCATATATATATATATATAAATACTTGTAGAAAGCATAAATTTGATGTGAAATTAATGAAGAATAAAAATAATGCAGATGTCCCAATTACCGACACTTGAAAAAGCTACTTGTACCAATTATTTTGACCCAAACACCGATAAGATATTCATTTTCGAAATTATTTATACAAAAATTAACTGTTAATTCTAACGTATCCAACTTAAGTGAAACTATTAAATTATATTAATTGCATCATTAACACTTTGACTACGTCACCTGTATGCGAGTGACAAAATTATTTAAAATCTGATTTCTATGCTCATTCATAAAAGTTTCTTAATTCTATTAAGATTTGCAATAGATAAGAATGTTGAAATAGTAATCGATGTCATATTACTTTGCTTTGCAAGTTTAATTTAATTGATTAATCAATTAAATGATTAATCAAATATATGAAATTTTGAAATGTTTTAGTATTAATAATAAAATTGTTAATATATGAATAATATTAATATTAATAATATTATTAATGAATAACTTTTAAATGATCTAAAAGTATCCCATTCTCGCTGTTTATTTAGGAAAAATTATACGAACGTACGAATATTCTTTTATATAGAAGTGTTTTTCTAAAAATCGGAACAACCAAAACAGAAATTGATCTTCGGTCATTTTTCGAAACGAGAGTAATAAGATCATGGACTTAAAACTTTGTGGACAGATTAGCTGAAGCCGGAATAGTCTGTAAAATTCTTTCCACGCCAGAGGAATGGTTCTGTCGGAAATTATACTGCTTCTTGCAACGCGCTCTCGAAAGATTGCATGGCGGCCATAAAATCAACCTGCTTTGTTCTCCGAACGAGAGGAGAAACAAAAAGATTGTTAATCTGCTGGAGTGTAGCGGTTCCCCGGCGTGGAATATATGAAAAATTCTAAAACAGTACGGTAAAAGAAATGGATAAAGCTGGAAAGGGAAATTTGATTTTTATCAAGAAATGGAGCCGTTGTTTTGTTACTCGAAGTTCTAAGTTTGCGGATTTCAATTCAGTGTTCCGCTCAAATGTTTGTATGCAAAATGGCTGATTGCATTTCGAGGCGAGCAAGTATTTGATTTATTAAAATAGAAATACTTTCAAGAATCGTTTACGCGAATGTCAATTTTATTTTTGGAATGTTTGTTGCGTTAATATATCTTGTCGAAAAATTTAAGTCAAATTTGAATAGTTACGCATAAAATCAATTTTAAAGTATAACAATTAAGACAGCATTTAATTAAAGCATATGTAATGATGCGTATATAGAACAAATAAATAAAGCATAAACAATTATGTTTATACAAAATGAATTTGAAATAAGGCGTCACTAAAATTACATGTAGATATGTATATTTTCGAGAAGACATTAATAATTATGTACATATAGAGTAAATTAGAAATAAAATATGAATAATTGTATAAAATATATCGTATAAAATATACCCTGAATAAAATATAAATAATTACGTATGTGTATATAGAATAAATCGTATAAAAGATATAAATAATTGTGTACATGTAAAAAGAGTTCTAAATGAACTATAAATAATTATGTATATAAACTATAAATATTGAATAAACTCAAAATAAAACTAGATTATTATACACAAAATAAATGAATTGAATGCAACAAATTTAAATTTTGTAATTTTTAATCTAATATTACTGCACATTAAATCTCGTTGAAATACTCATGTTAGATTTCGATGGTAATATATGAGAAAATTTGCGCGATTAAAATCAATGCAGTCTGCAGCAACAACAGTTAGTATGATATGCATGCCAATGTATTCACGCAGAGCGAAGAGAATCTCAATCCACAGGAAATAAAAACCAAACTCACTTTTGTATTCGAAAAAAAGCATTCGATTATCGGCTCTAGCTGAATCATTTATATCCGATAACGAAACGAAAATATGACAACGCAGGAGCGAAGGATTAATATTTTTCCAGAACTTCTGGATAACCCTAATCTCACGGAAAGCTTGCAAATTTTGTATCAAACTTCTCATCATTCATTTTATAAAAGTTATTTAAACATTTTATAAGAATTATAGAAACATTTTCTAAGAATTATAACTACATTTTGTAAGAATTACAACTACATTTTGTAAGAATTATAACTACATTTTATTAATCGAGGAAACATTTTCTAAAAATGATAGAAACATGATAAGAGGTATGGAAGTGAGAGACACAGGTTAATTACTTAACACAACGTGGTTTAATAAACATTAGTACAAAACGTGGCTAGCGTGCACATGGGTCCCACAGACTGTGACCATAAGAAACAAGCAGAGTGGTACGCGGTGGACGCGCCGGTGACGCGTCGGCGACGACCTCGGGGCGGCCAGGATGAGGCACTAAGGGATACGAAGATATCCCTAACAAAACATTTAATAAAGATTATAAAAACATCTTACCAAAATTATAAACGCATTTCACAAAAATCATAAAAAATTTTATATACAAAATTATATATTTGATAATCGTCGTATTTATAGAATATCATTCGTAAACAATTCTATTATAACATTATAATATAATTATTTAGTCTAATCGTATTATAATAACATTACAATTATAAAACATATCTAATTAGATATGTCTAATTATAAAATTCGACAGATTTACTTATTATTCATTTAGTTACTCATTTATTATTAGTGCTGGTTCCTAAATTCAAGAAAACATATAAACTAACAAAGGATTAACAGCGTTTTTATTTTATTTTTATAATGAAAAATCTTTTCGATGATAAAGGAAATTCTCCAATTTTAATTTTTGTAATATGATGTACGAGGACGAGAATTTCCATGAATATTGTAATTATGTAATGTATTATTAAGTGTTTTATTCAGTCACGTGGGAACAGAAATGAGAGATTAATGAAATTAAACGGTTAACATTAAAAGAATGGTATCAATGGAATACTGTTCGAGTCATTGCAATTGGAAATTAGATCGTGAGCAGGTATTTATGCAATATTATATAACAGGCCTGTTTTAGGAAATATTTTAAGACATTCGTCCAGATAAAATATTTAACGAAACATTGATTAGGAAATTAAATATGCTACAATTTTTTTAACGACATTAAATTTAAAAAATTAACTGTTATTGGCAGCCTTTATTATACGAACTGGTGTCACAGTCTAAATCAAGCTTTATACGACATACTATTGTGTTCAATAGTACAGATGTAGTATAATTATATACTATATCTGTATTATTGAATACAAAACAGTGTAATAAAAAAATTTAAGTAACTGTAAAAACACTCGAAACTTCAATGCGAAAGTATGGATTGAAATAAAATTATTATTATTATTGTTATTATTATTAATACTGAATATAATCTTATTTATTACACAAATCAATAAACACTGATTACTATATCTGAAAAATACAATAACGATGCTGCTGAACACTACAGGGTACCCCAAAATCTGCTGTATAACTAATACTAATTATACTGCTTGTATAACTAATACTAAGTAATTGTTCCATTATGCAAACGTCCACGTTGTTATAATTAATTCGCATAACCGAAGTTCTACTGTACAAAATAATTATCCAAATAAAATAGACTTTTAAACAATGTCGTACGCCATTATGGTTGTCGGTTTTGCCGCGTCGACGTTACAATTATTAGAACAAGAAATTGATCAAAAACACCAATTAAACATTTTTCAACGTCGACGTTCAGCGTTCGGACGCGGAAAAAAAATTGATTCTTGGATCTGGAGAAGCGAGGACGGTGTTCGTTTGATCAACAAACTGTTGAGAGATTTCAATACACCGTAGATCGAGCCACAGCTGACCGGGCAGAAGTTGGTTTCGTCGGTCGTTTCCGTTCACCTTAAGCTGTTCTGCGATTCCGCGCAGGGATTCTTTCTTTCATCCGCAACGTACGGATACTTTCTCCACCCTCTGTGTGTCTGTAAAACTAAGTCTCAATCTCGGGTTCTTCCTTTCATCGGAAACCATGAACTTTTCTTATCTCCGCCGGGTTTTGATTGGAACTACGCCGTCGGAACAGAGAGAACAGCTGCGACGTAGCACGTGTCAGATCGTTTCTATTAAGGGGACTTATCCAGTTGTCTATCCAAAAGGAACAGCTACATTTTCGCCGTTCATATTGTTGGGAAAACGATCTCGCATTTACTCGTGTGAGTCTTTTTTATTTTTCAACAGATTTTTAATATTTATGATTTTTACAGAACAAATCGCATTGTTCTCAATCATGTCAATTTTTTCGTTGTTTTTAATTTCAGAGTAGTTTAATTTGTTGCGTAAACCGTAGCGAGACACAGCTCATTTTTTAACATCGATATTGTTGTCTTGTCTTTATTTGTGTGAGTTTTCCTATTATTAAGCGGATTTTTAATATTCACGATTTTTTTAAATTAAATCGCATTGTTCCTAATCATGTCTAGTTTTCTTGCCGTTCTTTACTTCGAAGTAGATTAATTTATTGCATAAACCGTAGCGAGACAGAGCTCATATTTTAACTTCGACATTGCTGGAACAATTATTTTGTCTTTACAAAATGCGAGTTTTTTTATTTTGAGTGGATTTTTAATATTTATGATATTTGAAAAACAAATCGCAAGGTTCTTAATCGTGTCAACCTTTTTCGTTGTTTTTCACTTCGTTGATTAATAGTTGCAAGAATTATTTTGTTTTAACTTGTACCAAATTTAAACTTTTACGGTGTTTTTTAATGTTTCTGGTTTTTCATTTTGACGTAGACTAGTTTGTTGCATAAATTATAGTGGAACACAGTCCTTGTTTTAACGTCAACATTGTTGCAAGAGTCATTTCCTGTTTCAATAAGTTTTTTGTAGTTTCTTTAATTTTGTAGATATTTTTAAACATTGCAACTTCTACATTATTGGAATAAATTATTTTGTTCTCAATTGTGTCAATTTTGTAACAGTTTGTTGCATAAATCATAACAGGGCACAACTATTTTTTCAAGTCCCGCATTATTAGAAAAATTATTTTGATTTTATTTACATTAAATTTTGTGTCACTTTCAATCGCTCTAATTGTAATATTATTAATTGGACTTGTCTAATGTTTCAATAATCAGTAATCTCTAAAAGCATATAAAATTAATTCGTATACGATAACAGTTATTGTAAATGAATCTGTATTCTATTTGCATAATAACAATAATATTTAATCAAATTTAACGACTATTACAGTATTCATAACTGACGATAAAAATACATGGAAACAGTAATTACTATTCTATTTAAAGTAGATAAGAATTCATTATTCTGTTGTAATTCTTTTAAATTCAAATTTTAATATATCAGGATTACCAGCTATACATTATTAACCTTTAAATATGATGTTAGTAAAAATAGTTATCATTGTTTGTAGGGTGCACGTCGAGTATACCCAATACTAAAACTCCGCGATTACAAAATCTCTCGGGTTGTAAGGCCAATTACGCTGAGCGACGGAATTAATTAGTATCGCTGTTCGTCTAATTAAAGATGAACAGCTGTTTTATTTTAACTGACACTTACTGAGCGAACAAGACACAAGACACCAATGGCCGATGACTAATGACACAATGACTCATAATTCATGACCAATGACAAAGAGAAGAATCGGTTTCGAGCTTTTATACCGTTTCGTGGACAGAAGACTAGAAATTGATTGACCAGTGACGCGATGAAAGGGGATGTAAAAGTGACGTAGCACGCAGTGCCGCAGGTAGCAAGAAAGCCTGGACGGGCGACCGAAGCGGTGCGTGCTAATGACCCTATTATAAAAAATGCTGCCGATGAGGCGTGCATTACTCGAAAATGCAGAAATGACTTTATTGCTGGAAAGAAGACGGCTCGAAAAAATCATAAACTTAGAAACTGCAATTGTTCCGCGTTAAAAGTATTATAGAAGCTATCTATATTAATAAAGCATACGCGGCTCGACCGCTTGACCCAATACCGTCGGGGCATAAGCATACAAAAGATTCCGAAAATTACCAAACGACACCATCTGTACTGCAAGCGTCTTTCCACACACAAATAAGCGACCGTAACGATAGTATCTAATTATCCGAAAAGCCGTTATTTCCTGCCTGTAAGGTAATGAAAGTACATGTTTCAAAGCTCTTAGGTTTTTATATTTATAAATTACAGTAGGCATAATCTTATGTGTGCCTAACGCATTTGCACATAAGCCAATTGTAATTCTATCTTTTTTCGCCTCATGTCCACTAAGACTTTTTGTTCCGCGTTAAAAGTATATAGAAGCTACCTATAGTAATAAAGCATACGTGGCTCGACCGCTCGACCCAACACCGTCCCTACCATACAATAGATTCCGAAAATTACCAAACGACTCTATCTGTACTGCAAGCGTCTTTCCACAAACAAATAAGCGACCGTAATAATAGTATCTAATTATACCGAAAAGCCGTTATTTCCTGCCTGTAATATTTCCTTCAACGCTGCCTACATCTGGTCGCCAAAATTCTCTCACCGTCACGTATTCCCGTTACCTTCTCCACAA
This sequence comes from Megalopta genalis, assembly GCF_051020955.1. Taxonomy (NCBI): domain Eukaryota; kingdom Metazoa; phylum Arthropoda; class Insecta; order Hymenoptera; family Halictidae; genus Megalopta; species Megalopta genalis. The sequence goes on from NW_027476122.1 coordinate 385,473, forward strand.
CTCCGATTACCCAAGGCAATATCTTTTTCCCCAGTCTTATTACCTACGACGATCAACCTTCGAGACAGGCGGATTCTTTGCGAGATTCACTCGCACGTACGATTCATACCTGCAAGTGACTATTAGTTCGGGGTGGTCACTTTTTCCCTTGTTCACAATTTTTTAACCGATCATTCTAGATCCGGATAACTTGAAAAAACATTGAATCCGAGTGTCTCATTAAAAACTTCACACCGCTAACGATTCTTCTTAAAAAACAAAACAGACAACGAACGGACAGATAATAACCAGACATCAACGCGTAAAGACTTCGGTCAAGATTACATCGATAGTCTCACCATCAACTCAATTCATTCTAAGCCAAGTACAGTTAGTCACCCTAGCGTTAAAAATTGTTATGTTATGTTAAAACATAGTGTTATTGATATCAGTCAGTGTTAAAACCATTCTTTATCAATCTACTATCCGTATCACTCGAAAGAGTCATAGGGAATCGCGCAGACTCGGTGTCATACACGATTGAATCGGAGACTTACGACCTCCGTAGATCTAACAGTTCACTGTTCGATCTTATCGGGAAAACGTGAATAAACAGCACTAAAGAAGGCTATGGCTCTACGAAATTGAAAGCCTAATGAGTGACCTTTTGTCGATTGCACGTCGTTCGATTCCCCATTAATAAAATGATTTTTTAGGGATTTCTGCTAGAAATAATCGTTTCTATTATTAAGGTCTTTGTACAATACAATAAAAACTGGTCATGCTGATTAACAATTTAATCATTAACAATTTAACAATTTAACAATCAACTGATTAACAATTTATAACAAATTAATTAAGAACTATAATTCTCTTAAATTCGAAGCTAAATGCACAAGAATTGTCATCGATACGTTTTTAGCCTCCAAATTTCATATTACAAAAAGCAGCCATCATTATTTCACCGGTGAAAAATAATTCTCATTATTGAAAGTGACAATTGCCAAACTAATGAAACTAATCCCGACTACTAAGAATTGAAATTGCCAATCTGTTAAATATAATCCCCATTATTGAAAGTGACAATTGCCAAAGTATTAAAAATAATTCCCAATATTGAAAGTGATAATTGCCAATCTAGTCAAAGTAATCCCCACTATTGAAAACAGTAATTGCCAATCTATTAAATGTAATCATCACTATTGAAAATAACAGTTGCCAATCTATTAAAAATAATTCCCAGTATTGAAAGTATAAATTGCCAATCTATTAAAAATAATTCCCAATATTGAAAGCGACAATTTCCAATCTAGTCAAAATAATTCCCAATATTGAAAGAGACAATTTCTAATCTAGTCAAAATAATTCCTAATGTTGAAAGTAACAGTTGCCAATCCTTTAAAAATAATTCCCAACATTGAAAGTAACTAGTAAAGTAACTAACTTACATAATAAAAATAATATCCACTATAAAACACAATTGCCAATCCACTAAAAATAATATCCAATATTTTAAAGTAACAATTACTAAAAGTAATCCCCATTATTCCCATTAAAAGCAAAAACCACCAACTCTGTGAAAATAATTCACTAGACTCTTTCTATTGTAGTCTTCGGACTGTCGAGTAACAGGCATGATATCGATCTCCAGAGTTTGTGTGGTCATTTCCTCCGGCAGATCATAATCGATATGACTTAGGAATATCCCGTCGTTCGCGTTCATTGGAACATTTTTTTCATCCACGGTATCCTTCTTCTCCTTAGCCTCGTCATCAATTTGTCAGCCAACCTCATGTTCCTAAACTGATCGCCTTGGCCGAACCTGTTAGCCATCTTGAAGTCCTTGGGCTGAGCATCTTGATGCTGCCGGAACCTACCAGCCATCTTAGAGTCCCTAAGTTGATTCCCTTGGACATGTACAAGCTCGTGAGTCATTCTAGGGTCCTGAAGTTGATTATGGTTTTGCGCCATCCTCGACTCCCTGGACTGGTTCCCTGGCAATACGCTAAGTCTCTGCGCCATTCTGCTGTCCCGAGTTTGATCTTTCTGAGGTTTACCGACTCTGAGGTCCCTAGACTGATCTTCCAGCAACTCGACAAGTCCCTGGCTCAACACAGCCCCAAGATGTTGACTTTTCTGGGGTTCGCTTGGTCTATCGGTAATCCTGGATTCCTTGGATCGATCAACTCGGTTCTATTCAACTGTACTGCTGGTCTCCTAAGATCGAAAACGTCTGTCCTGGAATCAAACTGTTTTCTGGGATAGTCCGAGTGGTAAAGAGGAACAGGATCCTCCTCACTGGAGTCGTCGTCGTATTTGTCAGCTCGGAGGACCATCGATGTTCCCGTATTAAAGTCCTCGAAAATTGATTTCGATGGATCAGATAGATCATAGTTGAGGAATCCACGATTCACCGATGTGAAATTAGGCTCTGCCGGATCGAAGAGGTCGAGCTTCCTCAATTGAGCCTTGGAGCCTAGGTCAAGGGGTTGAAATGGTCCACTGGAGCCTGAGCGAAGGGGTTGAAATGGTCCATTGTTGCCTGGGTCAAGGGGTTGAAATGGTCCATTGAGGCCTGGGTCAAGGGGTTGAAACATTCCATTGGAGCCTGGGCGAAGGGGTTGAAACGGTCCATTGGAACCTGGACCAAGGGGTTGAAATTGTCCATTGGAGCCTGGGCCAAAGAATTGAAACGGTCCATTGGAGCCTGAGCCAAGGGGTTGAAATGGTCCTTTGAAGCCTGAGCCAAGGAGTTGAAATAGTCCTTTGGAGCCTAGGCTAAGGGATTGAAATAGTCCTTTGGAGCCTGGGACAAGAGGTTGAAATGATGCACTGGAATCTGGGCCAAGGAGTTGAAACGGTGCGTTGGAGCCAGGGCCAAGGGATTGAAATAGTCCTTTGGAGCCTGGGCCTAGGAGTTGAAATGGTGCATTGGAGCAGGGCTAAGGAGTTGAAATATTCCTTTGGAGCCTGGGCTAAGGAGTTGAAATAGTCCTTTGGAGCCTGGGCCAAGGGGTTGAAATGGTGCACTGGAATCTGGATCAAGGAGTTGAAACGGTGCATTGGAGCCAGGGCCAAGGGGTTGAAATGGTGCATTGTAGCCTGGGCCAAGGGGTTGAAATGGTGCACTGGAATCTGGGCCAAGTAGTTGAAACGGTGCGTTGGAGCCAGGGCCAAAGGGTTGAAATGGTGCATAGGAGCCTGGGCCAAGGAGTTGAAATAGTCTTTTGGAGTCTGGGTCAAGGGGTTGAAACGGCGCTACAGGTGGTTTCGACATTTTTATATTGCTAAAAGGGGAGGCTGGAGCAGGAGCCAGGTCAGGATAGATGTCCCAGGACTGCAGAGCGCGGGATACCTCGCGTCCGCCGGCGCCTCAGGCCCTGCCGATTTCTGCGCCACCTCTGCCTCGAGCGGCTCCGTAATATGGATTATAGGAATTGACTGATAAGGGGTTGGTGCGGTATTTGGGTTGCTGGGACCGTCCTTTGCCGCTGTACCATAGTGTAGATTCTGCATCATCGTGACGTGCAACCCTTGAGAATGGCAACGAGACCCTCAAACGAAATCAAAAAGTTCCTAGATTTCAAAACGGAACGAGGTGCCTAGATCTCGATCGATGTGTAATGAAAAACAGTAAACCTGAAACGGGATATAACGAAAATCCCTAGATTGCAAGCAAGAATCATCGAAATCATTGCATCTCAAATATAGATATTATAATAATCCCTATACCTTAAATTGAACATCATCAAAGTGTCTAGATCTCTCATACAGAAAATAATGTAAATTCCTAGATCGCAGACAAGATTTCCCATTTTCAAAGGGAACATCATGAAAGTCCCTAGATTACAGCTATAATTATGCTTTTTAAACGGTATATAAAAAAGTCTCTAGTATGCAAACGAAATATCATCAAAGTCTCTAAATCTAAAGAAAATTAGCGTAAAAATCTATGTATCATCCAACGGAATATCTTTAAAGTCCCTGGATCACAAATGGAGCAAAATCAAAGTCCTCAAACAGAAAATAACAAAAATTTCTAGACCGAAAACAAGGCATCATCAAAGTCCCTACATGTCAAATAGAACATTGTAATCATATCATGGAAGCCCCTAAATTACAAATGAAGAAGAATCAAAGTCTCTAGTCCTCATACAGAAAATAATAGAAATCACTCGATCATAAACAATGCATCATCAAAGTTCCTATATGTTTAATAGAATATCATAAAAATTCCTATATATCAAATAGAACATCATCGAAGTCCCTAGATCAGAAATGGACTTTTTTACTCCGTGAATTGTTCACTTTCACACCTTTATCCCTTAACTAGAACAATATGATTTTCACAAAAAAGACTACAAATTCTAAATAAAGCACCATTAATATTTTATTCTTAATTGATGTACAAAATAAAAAAAATGGATGATTAAATTTTGACTACAAAATGTGTAAAATCGTTTAAAATTGAAGACTGATTTAAAATTGTCTAAAATCGCAGACTGACTTAAAATTGTTTATGATCAAAGGCTAATTTAAAATTCCTTAAAATGGAAAACTGATTTAATATTGTTTGTGATCAAAGGCTAATTTAAAATTGTTTAAAATGGAAGACTGATCTAAAATTGTTTAAAATCTATTGAATAAATTAGTTTGTTTGCTAACATAATCTTCTTACTACATATTACGTACTATCATTTATTTTATTAAAATTTTTGCTCGATACGATCCACGAATTCTCATAAATTAATTCTCAAGAACCTCATAAATGAAGAAATAATTCTGTAACATTTCATAAATGTATTCCGGTTTTATCAGCGGATAAAAATGGCTCGCGACTAGCTCGTCGATCTGCGCGGATTTAATTACAAAATCAACGCGCTGCGAAAGGTTATCGGTGCAATTAGGATCATTAAAATCGGCGATCACACGCCCGGCAACACAGTAAAGTAAGAATTATAATTGCCTGCCGAACAATAATTATCTCGGGACTAACAAGTCGGCCGACGCGGCCGAGCTTGCGTTTAATTATCGCTAGCATGAATCAGTTAAAGCGAACGTGACACGAACACGCTCTTGATTGTTTTTTCTTAGCCCGAACGCTTTGATTTCTTTCCGTTGTTTTATGCGTTTCATTTTTTCTTTTTAATAAACTACCTGACGGAATTCGGAATGGAAACGAGTCGGTCGGTCCTATCGCGTTTTTAAAAATGGCGGAGGATAATGGAGATCCGCGCCGCGCACCGCGTCCACAATGAAATATTATTTTTAATTAACCCGGCTGAATATTATTTTGCGTTATTTATGGCCACGGATCTACCCGGTTCTCAGCTTCCGCCGGGTTCCTCATATGATCGCGGACACGCGGACTTTAATGAAATTTATTGTATTAGTTTCATTGGAATTTTATAATTATGTGCTCCCCGATGAAATTTATTGTGATCGGTTGAATGAAATTATTGACTGTTCTGAAGTACTACATTCGATTTTACTGGATTTCTTGTTATTTTATAAAATTCTAACAAATATCACTTGTATTTATGTCCAAATAGACTAATTAATAAAACTCAAAGAAATCGTCAAATGTATTTAGGTTTATTGTTGTACGATTTATTTGGTTAAAATCAGTGAGAAATTAAATATTTCGTTATTTTAGTTAGTTTATTTTATTTTACCCTGTATAATAAAATATTTTCGTATTTTTGCTGATATCAAAAATATGTGCCAACTTTCTTTAGTTCAGAGCTAAGAATATTACGATTGATGTTCTTCTTTTCTTTCGAGATCATTTTCTTCCAAGTATTGAAGATCATCGCTATTTTGTGCATATTTACACATATTTTTTCAAAGGTCATTGTAATGTTTGGCTATCAAAAATCAAAAAATTTTGTAATTTTGTGAAATTCAGTTTCTGATATGTTTCTTGGCAGACAGGACGCAGACGACGATATAATATCGAAGAAATCGCTGCAGTCGGTCAGGGAGACCATAATCTTCCTCAAGGAGCGTACGTAACGATTTTTACGATTTTACCACAAATTTAGAAATCATTATAATCTAAAATTTGTTTTAGATTATAAAAATTCATTTTAAAACGAAACGTCAAACTGTCGACTACAACTTCTTTTAGCTTCTTAATTGAAAATTTTTCATTTTTCTTTAACCGTGAATGCCACACGCATGATATTTGCGTAGAATAATTCTACAGATTCTCCTGATTACGACGATACACTGTTTTACAATATTACGAACATTTAAACATGTTTAAATAATTCTTAAAGAGAGGGAGGCATTTTCCACAGTCCTTTTGTAATTTATTTTCAAAATTAAGTATCCGAAGGAAGATCCGACTAGAAAATATAAATGGCGTTTTCTAGGGTTTAAGCTAGATTTGGTAAATTCTAAAGTAACCGGAAGTTAGGTCTCCATCTTAAACCACAATTAGAAAACTATTCAAACTCCAATTTTTTAAAATACAAGTTTAGATTTCGCTATCCAATGTTAATGAAATAGCAAAAAAGTTGTGGGTCAGAACAGACAGATTATTATTTTACGCTAAGTCCGCCATTTTTATTTCCTACCTTCTCTACTTTCAATTTTCCTCCCTAATTGGCAATTGTTATTTCGTTTCATATCTTGAGTCATATTCTCTGTTCACCTTTGGTGCTCTCATTTATATTTTTTAGTTGACAATTCTCAGAATCAGTTCTCTACTTTGTGCAAATACTAACGAAAGTTTTTATTTCTATTTTCCATTCGGCATTTTTTCATTTCAGTTCGTGTTACTGTAATTTATCAGTTTCCATTTTTATATTTTATTTGGCAATATTTAATTTCCGTTTCTACACACACACGCACCAGTATTTCCATTTTTATTTTTTAATTGGCAATTTTTACTTTTATTTCTTATTTGATATTTTAATTTGTAGTATCTATTTGGCAATTTTTCATGTTAGATTCCACTAGATGTTTTAATGTCTGTATTCTATTTGACAATTTTTAATTTCAGTTTCCAAATCAGTACTTTCATTTTTATATTTTCTAATTGACAATTTTTACTTTCATTTTCTATAATATTTGGCATTTCAATTTCTGCTATCTGTTTGGCAATTTTTTATGTAAGCTTCCACTCGGAGTTTTAATTTCTATAATCTATTTGGCAATTTTTAATTTCAGTTTTTACTCAGAACTTTCATTTCTATTTTCTGGTAGACAGTTTTGTATATTATGTTGTATTTGTTATTCCAATTTTTATTTTTTCATTTGGTAATTTTTCAATTTGGTATTTACTATTAGTTTCGATTTTTATACTCTGTTCAGCAATTTTTCATTTCAGCTTCTAGTTATTACTTTCATTTTTATTTTCTAATTAGTCACTTTTTATTTTGTTCTTATTTTATTTACTGCTTCATACTTTTATTTTTACTTTCAAATTGACAATCTTTTGTTTTAATTATCATTTGATATTTTTCATTTCTATTTTCTAGGTAGCAATTTATATTTTTGTTTACCACTTGCTACGTTCATTTTTATTTTTTAATAGGCAATATTTATGTCTAGTTTCCATTTGGTATTTTCATTTTCTAATATTATTAATTTTAATGGCACGTATAAGTTATTTTTCATAATATTATGCTAATTACGGTATTTTTTGTCCTATTTGTTACTTTCAATTTCATTTTCTAATTAGCAATTTTTAGTATTTGTTTCTATTTCTTTATTTCTGTATTCCAATATTGCTAATACTAACAATATTATTCTTAATAATTTCACATATATTTCTCAGAAGAATGTAGTTCATTATTCACAAGAATAATATTATTATTGTCGCACCTAAAACAGACCATTCTATTAACCTTCCTAGCTGCCATGTAAGAAATATTTCTGGAACATTAAATTTTATCCAATATACGCTTCATGCTAATGAAAAACAATATAACTAAAGATGCTTTAATGGTCATACTATTATGGTAAAAAAATAGAATGAAGGAGATAAGTTTAAGGTTTCTTTTATATGGAGCACCCTGTATGTACACGCGTACACATTATTTCACTTGCACTGGTTGCAAATACATGTTTAAGGAAAAATATTAATTTTATTGCATTTGTTAAATCGTATATGTACATATATTTTTGAGAAAAATGTTTCGAGAATTCTTATCGATAATATTATTATAAAGTATAATAAAATACAGTCAATACACACACAGTCAATATGCATAATTTAAATAATATATGCACCCCTCCCCTAATTTTCTTCTGCAACATTTCACTTTGTCGAAATGAATTTTTCACCTTTTGATAGAAATTCGATTCGATAGAAAATGGCCTGCGTTTATTATCAAAGCGTATAATATAAAAAAGTATAAAATATGAAATGTATAATATAAAAACGCATAAAATATAAAATATATAATATAAAAAAGTATAAAATATAAAATATATAATATAAAAAAGTATAAAATATAAAATATATAATATAAAAAAGTATAAAATATAAAATATATAATATGAATATATAAAGACATATACAAATTTTCGTTTTTATATTTTGTTTAACAAGATTTGAATCGAATGAATTCGCAACGACTAAAGAAATTCATTGCTGCAAGTCTGCGCATTTAACTGAATGGCGAATCAAAGTTGACGGGAACGCGGAACAACGCGAGGTTGCCGGAAAAGTGTTAACGTGTTTTTAATTCGGTCGTTCGCGAGGATAACAACGCAATCTTTTCGATTGCACGCGCACGCTGATGAAATGAACAAGTAAACGACGAACGCTGAGTTAAGCAATAATTCCGCCATGTTGCTCAATCGTTGATTCGAAACGGTGCCCGATAATTAAAAGGGGTCACGCTGTGTCAGACAGTTTGTAAAATTTCATTTTCGTACTTCGACGTGTTCTTTGATGCGCACCGCTTTTGGAAAAAGTCCTTGCAAGCTCCATGCTAACGAAGAGTAATTAAAATAGGGTCCGACGCTGCATTGGTACTTTTGAATCAAATTCACGCACCCGAGATCGATTTTGCGACATTTTTCAAACGCCATTCTCAATGTTGCTTCAGAAAGTATTATAGTAATTTCAGTTAATTTCCGTATTCCTTAATTTGTTTGTTTCTTCGTTGCTTCATTTATCACGTCGTTTCTCCAGTTTTTCATTTCTTAATAGGTTAATTTTTGTTTTCGTCAGTTTGTGAATCATTTAATTTTTTTTGCCATTATTTCTTAATTTATTTAATTCATCATTTCATCAATTTCTGAATTGTTTTGTATCCTCATTTCAGACTTTGTTTATTCAATGCTTGTAATTTGTTAATTTATGTGTTTCTTCAATTGTTCATTCTGGTTTCCACCAATTTCTTGTTTCTCTTCATTTATTTATTTATTTTGCCATCTCTTATTTCGTTTATTCTGTCATGTCCTATCTCCCTTATTTCACATATCCTTGACTTCCTAATTTATTTATTTCATCATTCCTGATTTTGTTCATTCAACTTCTTAATTTACTAATTTGTCAATTTACTTATTTCTGGCACTCCATATTCATCACGAAAGCATCCAGTCCTCGAACTGGACAGGATTGGGAATTTGGTTTTTTAATTTGTTGATAGCACTGGTCGAGGAAAGTAAACGAACAGCAGTCGTTCACAGAAACTTTCGCACATTTGTACCGTTATTTGTTAACGTAAGTCATCAATTTCCGTCGCAGCTAATTAATCGTTTTACGCTGCCCTATCTGCAATATAAATATCGACTTCCATAAATTGCACCCTTTAAATCGAACAAAAACCAAGTTTTTCAGATTTTACATTTCATTTCTGCCTACAAAACAATTTTATTTGTAAAATCGCTTTAAGCAATAATATTTCAGCATTTCTTATTTTCATGTAGAAAGTTCTCCACTTTAACCATTGTTTAAATAATCCTACAGCAACAACAAAGTTAAAAAATAATTCCATATTGAAACACTACTAATTAAATCTCCAAAAAATAACTAGACATTGGCACCATAACCTAACTGTCCGCCATGTTGCACAAACGGTCCCAATTGAGTCAGCAGTCGTCAGAAAACTGAATATCGAATAGTTCCAAAGTCAAATTTCCCTTATTGACTTACAAAATCATCAAGAACGGACAAGTGTCACACACCTAACCTCCAAAGCGTTCTTTAACAGCTTTTCAAACAATTCTATAGCAATAACAATTTCAAAGAACAATGTTACATCGAAACAATTGCATAAATACAATTTTCTACAGGCATTTACAAAAACGTTCTAAACAGAACAATCAAAAACTAACGCTACTAGTTAAATCACCAAAAAATAACTAGACATTGGCACCATAACCCAACCATCCGCCATGTTGCACTAACGGTCGCAATTGTATATCGAGTCGTTCCAAAGTCAAAGTTCCCCTTATTAGCTCGGAACATCATCACCATCGACAACGGATAAGTTCCACTAACCTAACCTCAATAGCGTTTAGCACGATCAACTAGGAAAGTAGCGCACGCAGCGCAGGCCAATGGTTACCATAAATCCGGCGCCATCCGTCCCCGCACGACTATAACTACCGGCGGGGGGCCAAGAATCGTAAGAGCGGTGATTAAATGGTAATTTCGCATCGACCAGCTGACAATCCGGGGGTGACCGCCGATGTGATTGTGAGGGACGCCCTGGGCTTAATACGGCAGGACGTCGGCGGCCGTCACGGAGAGCTGCTGGGCAAGCTTCTTGATTTACCAAGACACCCCCGACCGAGAGATCGGAACTACGCGGTTCGCTGCTTCCGATAGCGCTGCTCTGTCTTTTTCACTTTAACGGTAAGCCCCGGGACTTAACCTCACCCATTCCTGTTCTATGACCGCGAAGCTTAAACGTTCCCCTATCCGACTATCTGCCTTTGACACAACCCGAAATTCCCCCCGACTGTCTCACTCTTCAATCCTGGACTAATCCTGTGCGCGAATAGATCGTTTTCGCGCCACGTTGTTTAAGAATGATGGATTTTGGTACCTCAGACTTCACAATCGCAGGTTTTGATGTTGCAGATCACGGTGTGATAGATTCTGGGACACTAGACCACAGTAACGTTGATTTAGGGAGCCTAAATCATGGTAACATAGATTTTGGAACACTGGATCATAGTAACATGGATTACAGAATACTAGATCATAATAACATAGATTACGGAACACTAGATCATAGCAACATTTTTGGAACACTTGATTATAGTAACATAGATTTTGGAACACTGAATCATACTAACATAGATTTTGGAATACTTGATCATAGTAACATGGATTACAGAACACTAGACTATAGTTACATATATTTTGGAACACTGGATCATAGTAACATAGATTTTGGAATACTAGATCATAGTAACATGGATTACAGAACACTAGATTATAGCAACATAGATTTTGGAGCACTAGATCATAGTAACATAGATTATGGAACAGTAGATCATAGCAACATAGATTTTGGAACACTAGATTATAGTAACATAGATTGTTGAACATTGCATCATAGTAACATAGATTTAGGGGCCGTAGATGGTGGTAGCTCAGTTTTAAAGACCCTAGACGATATCATCCCAGTTTTTAAGCATCCTAGACGGTAACATCTCATTTTTAGGGATCCTGGATAGTGACATTCCAGTTATAGGGACCCTAGATGGTAGCATCCCAGATTTAGGGGCCTTAGATGAGGTGACATCCCACATTTTGGGTCTCTCTTTTGTGAATCCCCAGGAAAACATATACTTCCAAAGAATACTCTAGAATACTAGCTTAAGCTTTAACACCCCTAGATCTTAGTTTCAATGCGTCGGTACACTAGCTTTAAGGGGCATAGACTTTGTCATCCTAAATTTTATTACTCTAGGTTTTAACATCCTAGAGTTTGGCAGTGCGTATATTGGTACCATTGATACTGCATTACCACATTAGAGTTTTGTTCCCTATATTTATGAATCCAGATTAGATTGCTTTAAATCATTTTCTCCCGATTTGAGCTATAAATAATTCTATGATATAATATCGTCCCTGGGAATTTAATATTTCAGGTTTAATAGCCCTCTCTAGCACAAACGATCTAGAATCCCAGAAATATAACCGTAAAGGTTAAAGGTTGCTTTAAATTATCTTCCTTTTAGTATAAATTCTGCACTTGTGGAATACTCTACTTCTATGATATAATGGTCTCCCCAAGGGCTTAACATTTGGGGTATGGTACCTGACCAGCGAACGAGGTAGAATCCCAGAAATATAACCATAAAGGTTAAAGATTGCATTATATCATCTTCCTTTTCATGTAAATTCTGCACTTGCGGAATCCTCTAATTCTGCGATACAATAGTCCCACTAAGGATTTAATATTTGGATCGCGGTACCACCGACTCTGTTCGGGCTATTTCCTAATTCTAGCACATCATAATAGCCCCCTACGGCTTTAATATTTGAGTTTTGACTCACTTAACTAGCAGATGACGTAGAATCCCAGAAATACGGCCACGGAGGTTACACGTTGCTTCGAAATTATCTTACCCCCAGATGGGGTTGAGCTAAATTTTCAGATTGTGTTATTCTTTAATTTTACACTGCTTCTCCTAGGGCTTCAATAGTTTAATTTTGGCATGCCTGTAGGGTTCCAAATATTTACTATGATATGACTTTCTGCTAAGTTTCTAATGGCCTTTTTCTTCTAGTAAGATATACAAACCTTAATTTGTATCTAGTTCTTTAGTATATAACTCTCTTCTATAAATAATTTCTTCGTTATTTCTAAATTTTTATTGAATGAGTTTAGGTTAGAATTAGGATTATTCTACTCACATTCTAGTGACCTTTTCCTTCTAGTGAAATGTACAAATCTTAGTTTGTATATAGCCTTCTTCTATAAATAATGTCTTTGTTATTTCTAAATTTCTAGTGAATGAGTTTAGGTTATGTATAACATCATTAATCACTCCAGTCTTGGTACTGCAGAAGATTCTTCTATTATTATCAGTATGACTTTCTAGAGGCCATTTTAAATTAAGCCAGTAAGAAACCCTTTTACTGGATCCTCTTTTTTATAAGAATCTGTTCTTTTAACCCAGGAGCCCTGCTTGGTCGATTCAGGTTAAGTGTTAATGGAATTTCTTATTTTCGTCGTCCGCTAGCGAGGTAACCAACCTGAATCCATTAAACACTCCAGACTAGGTGCTACACGAGGTTCCAAAAACATCGCTATATCTTTTCGATCGGTACCTTTTAGTGAATTGTCCAGTTAGTGAATTAGTCCAGTTGGTCTAATAACATGTGTAAGCATTCAGCTGAAATTTGCATAAAACATACACAAATGTTCTCTTGCATACAATTACTAATATTCGAGATATTACTATTAAATAAAAACATTTATCGCGTCAGTATTATTACGATTTTAAAATATATCGACATTAATGGACATTTAAATATAAAAATTACATATAAAAATCTGTATAAAAATGTAATTTTTCTTAGCGAATTTACTAGCGAGTTTTCTAGTGACTTTCCCAGTGAAGTTTCTAGAAAAATCATCCGTCAAAGATTTTCAACTGATTAAGCATTGATGGAAATTTATACATAAAATACATAAATCTTAATAGACCTAGTAATCATATGTAGTAAATTTCTTAGTATATCGCCTAGTTAGTTTCTCATGATTTTTCTACAGAACTTTATATCGAAAATTTAAAAAATACGGAAACATCGATGGAAAATTATACATAAAATACATAAATCTGAACATAACAAATAATTTTTTCTAGTGATATTCCTAGTCAATTTTCTGGTGTACTTAATACCGAAGATTCTAAAACATATTAAAATTGTTAGATATTTGTACGTAAAATACAACCAAGTTATTTTTTCTAGCAAAATTCCTAACGAATTTCCTACTGAATTTTCTCTTGTCGTTAAAGAGCCAAAGACAAAAATTGCCCAACGGTGAAATCCGAATGGAAATCTCGGGATTTCATACCAAAACTGTACGAAACAGATCTATTTCTTTCGCTGATGTCATCTGGCCCAGAGCGTTGCTCTCCGGGGCAAGTTAATGAACGGGTGTAGGTCGGGCAGATTCTATTTTCATTTATCGCTGCCGAATTCGATCAGTCCGGGCTCTTGTTAATTAATATTCGAGACCGGGAGGATTATACTTTGTCGGGTTGTAGAAACGCTCACGATTTAACGGGCTCGCAAGACTGATTCCTCGAATCGAAGGAGAACAAATCGTGGTCTAAATTACATAGATTTTCCCGGGGATTGATCGATCGTCTACCATTGCAGCCAGCTGACCTGCTGAAATGGAAGCAAGTAGCGACCGGATTCAGCGAATTAATTACCGAAGCCCCTGACCAACTGCAGCTGAATGAAGATCGATCGCACGACATGGTAACCGTGGACGACAACGCCGGAAACGCGACCACCGGCTTAAGAAGCTGGAACCGCGTGTTGGCGGCGTAAAGAAGGACAAATGGGAGCGTCAAAGTTCAGATAAATCAGGATCAAGATCGAAAGAAAACACGGCATTAAGTCTCCCCCCCCCCCTCGCTCTCGCTGGAAGAACAACGAGATTACAAAAACTTTGTGCGCGCTTCGGCGACCGGTTTGCTTTTTAACTTAAAAATACGACTTCACCTGCTTCCGTAATCCGACATTTTTGCCCATTAAATGGAAGATCGTTCTATTAACGAACGTGCTTCTATAGAAGAACAAAAACAATGACAGCGTTGTTCGCCATGGCACCGCTCGCTGTCTACGACAAGGATTCTGAAAGGACAACTCAACATCCTACTTCTAAAAGATCTGAATTGTTATTGTATCGAATTGTGTTATAGTTAATATCCTTTATTGTAAATAAAATGCCGCGACGCGAGAGAAATTGTGTACTTTGCAACAATATTATAATCGTATAATAATAAGTTGAACATGACAAAATTATCATATTTGAAGCATGACATTTTTGGTTCGGATTTTATATTATAATTAAGTACCATACATAAATATGTAATGTAGAGCTTATAGTAACTATGTATTACTTACTCGGTCTTTTGTTTTTTACACAATAAAAAAAAATGTTTTTCTTTCTTTTTATTCATGCAACCTGTCGCAATCCCCATTTCGGACTTTTTAAAAAATATAAAATATTTTAACAACGAAACATAATTTGTATATAATCATATTGTTACACAATTTTTTGTGTATATACATAACTTTTGCCGTCAAAAATTTCAAAAAAAAATTTTGCAGTTGGTCGAAAAAATGCAACGGAGACCGCAGCTCGCGAGTTCATTTCTCGCGCAGCTGAAATATCATCCTTTGAACCTTCCCGGTCATGGCGGAGCGAGAACGTAAAACCGAAACGGCGGCCCGGAGTATTTTCATTTTAATAACGAATTTATACAAATGCTCGTCGGCGATCTCGGATATCAGAAATTTCGCCGTTTTCAATTCCAATCGATAGAGATATTAACCGCCATTACGTTGTACGAGAGTTCCGACGCAGTGCCGAGCAACGCTGTTCGCCTAATCAGCCGCCATCCCACGGGAACCGTCGAGTTTCCGGAAGCTTTACGCATTTATTTTCACTGTGCGCGGTTTCCTTAATCACACGCCATTAAATATGTAAACTGCTCTCTGCCAGTGGTTTGAATTCGATTCTCATCGCCGGCAGCTTTTGAATTTCCGCGCTCGACCGCGGCATCCATCGGACATTTTCGTTTGAAACTTAATTTTCTTGGAATCGTTGATCCGGGAACGATCTTCTGACGCGTTTCCTACGAATTGGTTCATTTAGCTCGTCAGCTGAATAGCAAATTAATTTGCAACGTTGTAGACACTTGATTTAATTGTTTAATAAAGAATTGTCTAGTTTTCATTTTTACTTATTTATATTTGTAACAATGTCGTAGCTGATTCGGCAGTACGTGTGCTAAAAATATGTATAATAATGTGATATTATTTATAATATTTATTAACTTGCGACATTTTAGCGATATGATTAAATTATTTAATAAAGAAGTTTGGCGACGGTCGTTGTGTGTGTTTGGTCGAGAAAAGGAGAGGGGAGACGTTTCGTCCGGGGCCCGCTAGAGGACTCATCAGTAAGGCTATCCTAGCGTGCCCTTGCCTTAGACGTGGGGGTAGGACGAAGTCTCTGTATATATAGGGATCGAGGCGGCTTGGTTACTAGCGGGAAGAAGAGCCCTCTGCTGGCGGGTCTGGAGGTAGCCGCCACAGAAGTTTCTATTTTCAATCGATATTTGTCCATATCTGCAATAGTGTTACTATTGTCCTCAGTAATAAAAGATATCGTAGCTTGAATTGGTATTTATTCATGTTTATAATACTTTTTTTTTTTGTTTAACGTGGAGGAAATCTGCTGGTCAGACACCCCCGTCCCGCCCGAAGGGCGGGGCGGGGGTAGTGCGGGGTTCGACCCACTAAAACCCCCACGGCGGCCTAGGGCGCTGGCGAGTAGCGGGGGAGCCACGGGAACTCTCAAAGAACACAACCGCGGCTCCCCCTCGCCTGGCCGGCCACCAGGATGGAACGGCGGTGGCCGGCCGCGTCCCGGGGGGAGATTAATCCTCCCCCCATAAATCATCTTGATTCGGCGGTGCGGGGGACCGCACCCCACACCGCCTCGTCACGACGGCCGCACCGGCGGCCGTCGGGGGCGACGACAGCTTGTCGACGGCTTGACGCCCCCACTCCTGATAGGACATCCTCGGTTGGCGGGCGGCGGGTAATTAAACCAGCATGATCTGGTACACCCACCGCCCGCCTATTATCAGCTGCTCGGGGGGGGGGGCTCTAGGCGTGGGCGCACACGCCGCACCCCCCGCTCGCGGCGACCCCGCTCGGCAGCCTCCTTCTGCAACATTACCTGTTCGCAGAAGGCTATGGCTGTCGCCCATTTTGTCGGGCTCTCCAGCATGGCCCCAACTAAGCTGGAGAGAGCGAGGTCGCGACCAACTTCCCTACGTAGGACTCGGCGCAGCACTGAAAAGGCGGGGCACACCTCCAGTGTATGCTGCGCCGAGTCCTCCTCCGCGCCACAGTGGTGGCACACCGTCGTCGCTTCCCGACCGATGCGACACAGGTAGACACCGAAGCAGCCATGCCCGGTGAATACCTGCGCCGCACGGTAGGAGAGCCTGCCAAACCGCCTCTCCCGCCACGAGGTGAAGTGCGGCAGGAGAGCCCCGGGGACGCGCTCAGAGGCATGGGAGCAAAGCTCCGCATGCCATCTGGCGAGCGCTAGTCCCCGGGCCTGGAGCTCGAAGCCCTCGACCGCCTCCTGCTCCGGCGGGTCACCCCGAGCCCGGCCAGCGATGCTTATGCGCCTATAGACATATGCGCGCATCGCCGCCTGCAGCTCGGAGGGAATTTCTCCCGCCAGAGCAAGCGCCGCCACGGTAGACGTGGTGCGGTAACCCCTTACGAGGCGAAGGGCCATTTGCCTCTGAATCCGGCGTAACAACAATGTGTTGCGCCGGTTTGCCCTCACGGACGGCGCCCAAATCGGGGCGCCGTATAATGCCATGGACCGCACCACGCCTAGGTATAGGCGACGCACCATATCGCCCGGTCCCCCGATATTGGGCAACAGGCGGCCTAACGCGGCCGCCGCCCTCTCAACTCGGGGGACGAGACGGCCGAAATGTGCTCCGAACCTCCAGTGGCTGTCGAGGATCAGTCCGAGATACTTGATCTCGGACTTCACCTCGACGCAGGCTTCTCCAACCCAGATCCACGATCTGGCCCGTGGCCGAGACCAAGGCCGTCCAAACCAGACGGCCTCGGCCTTCTCCGGGGCCACCTTCAGCCCCAGATCGTAGATCCTCGCGACGACGGCTGCCACCGCAACCTCCGCTCGTCGGATGGTCCTCTCGAAAGTGTCCCCGACGGCAACCACTAATGTGTCGTCTGCATAGCAGACGATAGTGGCACCGTCGGGCAGGGGGGCCCTCAGGACTGCGTTATATCCCAGGTCCCACAGGAGTGGTCCTAACACGGACCCCCGGTGTTGCCGGCCAGGCCACGACGTGGGCTGCCGCCATCAGAGCGTCCTGGTCGAGGCGCTTTAGCGCCCACCGCGGCTGAGGCGATCCCTCATCAGCGGGGCGACGTCGGGGTGTCGATGGGGCGGCGGAAAGGCCGAGAACAATGTACCTGTGGTCTGATAGTGTCTCGACCTCCTCCGCCACCCTCCACCCCGTAATACGGCGTGCGGCGGGGGGCGTTGCCCATGAAAGGTCAACGATGGACCCCCCATTGTGCCGCACGCACGTATGGACCGAGCCCGTGTTTAAAAGACGGAGCTCGAGTCCCGCCGCCCAATCAAGCACCTCCCGGCCCCTCGGGTTTGTCCCGGGGGAACCCCAAGCCGGCGACTTGGCGTTGAAGTCCCCCAGGACCAGCACCGGACGGGGCTGGCAGCGGGAGACGCATCTCCCCACCCCGTCCAGATACTGCTCGAACTCCCCGAGGGACCACCTTGGAGGTGCGTAGATCGCCACAACCGCGGTGCCGCCCCAGTCAACGGCCAGGTATCCTCGGCCGCGCTCGATAACGGAGCACGCCGGAGACCCCGGCCGGCCTGCCCATATTATAACGGCGGAGCCGCTCAGGTCCCCCATCCAATGTGGATGGTCGGGAATCCTGTACGGCTCCGCCGCTACGGCCAACCCGGCATCCCGCTCGGCCAGGAATTGCACCAGAAGGTCCTGTGCCCTGGCCGAGCGGTTCAGGTTGGCCTGTATTATAGGGCCCTTGGGCCCCATTATGGGCAGGCCTCTACATCCATCGCCGCCGCGGGAGCGGTGGCGTCTGGGGCCTCTTTGGCCGTATCCGCCCCCGCGGGCGCGATGGTGACACCTTTTGGTGCCACCTTCGGCTTAGTTGCCACGGTGGCCGCCGCCTTGGCCACCGCGGTTTTCCTCCCCTTGCTTCCCCTGCCGCGTTTCGCGCTGGCAGGGCACGCCCGGCTCGGTAGCCGCGGTGGTGGCCGGCCGGCTTGCCTGCTCCCGCACAGAGCGGGCAGTTAGGCTTCGCCGTGCAGCCAGCCACCTTGTGGTCCAGACTGCCGCATCCGAAGCAGCATTCGGACCGGTCCTCGGCCGCAGTGCATCGCTACCTAGTGTGGCCTAGGCCAAGGCAGCGATAGCACTGCAGGGGCCGGGCGCTGAGTGCCTCGACCTTCGCCTGGGTCCAGCCCACAGTAAGCCTTCCCGCAACCGCCACTTTGCGTGCAGCCGCAGTAGGGCACTGGACCCAAAGGGTGCCAAGTCCCGAGGGGGAAGACCGGATTTCGCCGGTCCTCACCTGCCCCTCGTCGCACCCTCCCACACGGGCAACTGCCGCGGCTACCTCAGCCGGCGTGGTCGAATCGACCAGGCCGCGCACCCTAAGGTCGGTCTTCTTTACCGGGCGCGCGACCTTCACGCCGGTGCCTGCCAGCGCTTCGGCCACTTTCGTGGCAAGGGCGATGGCTTTGGCAGCCCCGTCGGCGCCGGGGATCTCCAAAATTAGAGCCCCCGTCACCGCCCTCCTCGGCTTCATCGAGACAATGCCAATCTCTGCCAGGTCAACTTTTGACCTGGCAGTGGCCATTGCCTCGGCATACGTCATAGCCCCGCCGGCCGGTACCGTTATCGTGACGGCAGCCGTGCGGGGCGGACGCGGCGGCAGGGGAGCCCACTTGGGGGCAGCCGGTGCCACCCGTTTCGCCGCCCTCCCGGTCGAAGAGGCCTTGGCAGCCGCCGCAGGTTTAACTGCGGCAGCCGCCTTTTTGGCCTTTCGGCCAACAACCTTCGACCACACCTCAGTTGGAGGTGCGGTGGAGGGCGGCGCAACAGTAGAGGCAGCCCTCTGCTGTGGGGGCTGCATCTGTGCCGCCTTAGCGGCCGCAGCCCCTCCTCTATTGCCACACTTTTCCCCCCTTTCCTGTCTATCGACAGGCTGGGGGTGGATGGCACGGGTGGCACCGACCGCGGATCCTGCACCCGCGGGATCAGCTCCCTCCTGAACGATGCCAGCTTGGCATCGATCAGGGAGCCGATCTGTGCCAGCAAATTTGCTGGCACCGCTGCGGACGCCGGCAAGGGCTTCCCTCGCCCAGGGCGTTGGGGCCCTCGGGCGCCGGCGCTCAGCAGCGGCCCTGTGCCCCCCTCAGGGGGCGGCGACGGAGGCATCTCGACTGCTGCCGGCCTCGTTTCCACCGCCTGACGGAGTCGGGCCACCTCGGTCCGCAACTCCGCCATCTGCTCCCTAAGGAGAGCGTTTTCCGCTTCTAACAGCCGGGTGGCGTCGGAAGCTGACCTCATTGTCAGCTCCGCAACGCCCGCCCGGCTGTTCAGGGCCGCCGCTTGCAGGATCCGCACCGTGACTGGCCGCAACTCCCTTGTCGCATTAGAGATCTTGGCCACTTCGGCCAGGCTCTCCATTATCGACGCCGCTATCTCCCGCGTCGGACGGCTGCGAAGATTCGCAGCGATTTCCACCTCGTCCGGAAGTGGGTCGACCGATCTCCCGGGCTGCGGCCCCGGGGCCACCGGGTCAAAAATTGCCGCGATGAGGCCCCTGTTGGCCTCCGTCAGCTTACGTTTCGCCTCATAGAGGCCAACGTACTGACCAGTAGTCGGCGGTCTTCCCCTCTTCCTCCCTGTTGAGGAGCCAGGGGCGCTCTGCGAAGAGCGGTGAGAGGAGACCGAGTGGTCGGACTCCTCTCCCCCATCGCACTCGCCAAGGTCCACAGCGGATCTCTCTCTGCCGCGTGTTGCGGGAAGTTCCCGCAACACCGACCCATCCATGCGCTCGAGGCGCACGCTAGCCACGCGCGCCTCCTTCTCCCTCTCGTTTCCCCCCACCCCGGTTTTTTTAATTTGTGAACAATCCATAGTTGATCCCACGAGAATGGTCGGAAAAGAGGTCACCCCGGGTAGAGCCGCCATACCCGGGGAAGGCTAATACGCCCGGGGGGTCGCCAGGTACCCCGGGGTTGTCCGCTAACGATTGGTGCACCCACCAACCATAGCTGGCTCTTACTCCAGTTACGCCCTCATCACCGCGCAACACTGCTTGGGGCTAGGGATTTTTTAGAGAGGTTGTCATCCTCGCGGCCCGGCCGGCTAAGGCAAGACCCCCGTTCCTGTAAAACATGACCACAGGTTTACGGTATGTGTCCGACTTTTAGTAGGCCCCTCACCTCAAGCCACTCCAGCTAGGTAGAACCTGCCAGGGAATAAATTCCCCGCTGGCACAGCCTTGAGGATCATTAGGGCACGAAGCCCCCCCACCACGACAAGGTAGCGGACACGGGGGAGTCATGTTTATAATACTGTTAATTAAATTATCAAATAAATAATTTCTTAGTTTTGGTCATTACTTATTTATATCGATAATAATGTTAATATTGCATTTAAATGTTGTGATCAATTTTTCCATATTTACATACTTAGAATTTTGATTAAAATTATTATTAATTTAATAACATCAGTAGAAAAATTTATTTCTAAAATTCTTAAATTATCGAAATTCGATGAAATTTATATTTAAAGTAGCTTCACCTATTTGTTCAACATTAATTACCAGTATATCAATCGAATTCAGTCAAATTCCATTTTATTTAATTGCAGAAGAATCAGAAATAGTTTCTGGACGTATTAGAAGATTATTTGGATGAATTTTTCTAGGTGCATATTTAACAATTATTTCTGTCTTCGATAGTTATTATACTTTTTTAAAATCCTGTTACTAAATAAGTTTGAAAACCGAGATTTCTAATACATTAAAAAAAAGATGTCGTCTGTTAAATGCTGTTTCTAAAGGAATTCCTTCAATCAGGTATTATCGAAATAATTTTCTTCGTTTTTCAGACTCGAATTAAATCACAGAGAGCACGCGGCATTCCAGTGGATGGTAATTAATTAGGCTTTTATTCTGCAGCAAGTACACAGCATTTATAAGCCTTGAGAAAATTTCGTTATTGCGGACACACGGACGGAGGAGGGTAGTAACAGATGCGCCGGTGCGCTCGAAACGTGTTTGAAACTAATTTGCTACACTTCAGCTCATTAAAATAATTATTCGACGTAACGGTAATTATGCAACCGTTACAGCTTGATGCTTGCGCTTTTCCCGTGCTGTCGACGCTATCAATCTTCCAATGAAACAAACGTGTCCAATCTTTCTCCGGTTTCAATCAAGTATAAAATTTCATAAAACAAATTTTCATCAGGCAATTAAGTTTTTAAAGCATTCGAAACTTGTTTTCGAATATACCTGTAAATAAGTTCCCAAATAGATGGAGAACATTTCTGTACATAATTTCTAAAATAAATGACGAAAATAGTTTTCTACAATTGTCGAAAAAAATGGAGAAAATAATTTTGCACAATTTACAAAATATATGTAGAAAATAGTTTTGAATAATTGTCAAAACAAATGAAGAAAATGATGATATATACTTTTTTTTTTTTTTTTTATTTATCGTGGGGGAAATCTGCTGGTCAGACACCCCCGTCCCGCCCGAAGGGCGGGGCGGGAGTAGTGCGGGGTTCGACCCGCTAAAACCCCCACGGCGGCCTAGGGCGCTGGCGATTAACGGGGGAGCCACAGGAACTCTCAAGAACACGACCGCGGCTCCCCCTCGCCTGGCCGGCCACGAGGATGGAGCGGTAGCTGGCCGCGTCCCGGGGGGAGATTGATCCTCCCCCCATGAATCATCTTGATTCGGCGGAGCGGGGGACCGAACCCCACATCGCCTCGTCATGACGGCCGCACCGGCGGCCGTCGAGGGCGACGACTTCTCGTCGCCCCCACTTCTAAAAGGACATCCTCGGTTGGCGGGCGGCTGGCAATTAAACCAGAGATCTGGTACACCCGCCGCCCGCCTATTCTCAGCTGCTCGGGGGGGGGGGCTCTAGGCGTGGGCGCCCACGACCGCACCCCCCGCTCGGCAGCCTCCTTCTGCAACATTACCTGTTCGCAGAAGGCTATGGCTGCCGCCCATTTTGTCGGGCTCTCCAGCATGGCCCCAACTAAGCTGGAGAGAGCGAGGTCGCGACCAACTTCCCTTCTTAGGACTCGGCGCAGCACTGAAAAGGCGGGGCATACCTCCAGTGTATGCTGCGCCGAGTCCTCCTCCGCGCCACAGTGGTGGCACACCGTCGTCGCTTCCCGACCGATGCGACACAGGTAAACACCGAAGCAGCCATGCCCGGTGAACACCTGCGTCGCACGGTAGGAGAGCCTGCCAAACCGCCTCTTCCGTCACGAGGTGAAGTGTGGCAGGAGAGCCCCTGGGACGCGCTCGCCGGCATGGGAGCAAAGCTCCGCATGCCATCTGGCGAGCGCTAATCCCCGGGCCTGGAGCTCGAAGCACTCGACCGCCTCCCGCTCCGGCGGGTAAATGATGATATATACTGTAAGATATTTTAATGATTTTTAACGAATTCTGTACTATTTTATACAATTCTATACTATTGTAGTATCGTAATTTAGTGGGTACGTTTAGGACGAGGAGGAGTGTTAGGCATAGGAGACCGTAGTTTTAAGTCTTTGTATTTATGGTAGGCAATAGAAGAGAAACTTTGGTGAAGGCCGGGTCAGATGAAAAAAATCCCTTGGCGACGGAGAGCCGGCGGATGCGATTGGCACGTTTTTAGAAAAGACAGGCATTGTGTCGGAGGAGCGTGTTTGGAGTGGACAGAGAGTGTACGAGAGTCGTCTAGTGAGGAGTGTTGCAAGTAGTAAAATTAAGTGAAGTAGTTGTAATCCTAGTTGAAGGTACGGTACGCGATATTTTCTGTCTTCACCACGTTTAGTCCTTTCCTAATCGATACAGATTCTATATTGTTTAAATATTAGACAATTTCTACATAATTTTGAGGGCTCAGCCGGGATTTGAGGAAAAGGTAGCGTTGAATGATAACAATGATATTGTGACTGTAGGAGTTGAGAGTTGAACTTTAGTTGTTGTGTTGTGCATTGAAAAGCCTTTTAAGATGTCTGAAGGAAACGATACCGTTGTCGAAGTATCACAAGCAAGCCTATCTGCTGACAAATTAGAGGAAATTCTAACAATGAAGTTAACCGGTTTAAAGGAAGAATTGAAGAGTAGCAAGCTAAGGACGTCGGGAAATAAAAAGCAACTACAAGATCGGCTTAAAGCAGCCATAATGTTGCAAATCGAACATGCCGAAGAGGAAGATGATATTGATGGCAGTGAAGACGAAGAAGAAGGAAGCGATGTGAGACGATGCGTGCGACGGATGCAGGCGTTAACATTCAGGGATGTTGAGGAGTCCATGCGTATATTTAGCGAAGAGTTTGCTAGAGCTATGTGAATGGAGTGAAGTACAAAAAGTTATTTATGCGAAGCGGTTATTGCGTGCATCGGCGAGATTGTTCGTCGACTGTGAAAAATGTTGTCGCAAATGGGTCGAGATGAAGCGAGCATTGGAGTCCGAATTTGGTAAAACTGCAGATACGTACGAGATACATAAAGAGTTGTCACGTAATATTAAAAGATCGAACGAGTCGTATCAAGAATACATTTATCAAATGTTGGAGATTGCGAAGCAAGCAGACATGGAAGTCTCAACAGTTATTAAGTATATTATTGACGGAGTTCAGGATTTCGAAACAAACAAAACGATATTGTACGGTGCTAGAAATATACGTGAGTTGAAAGAAACATTCGAAATTTACGAAGACATGAAGGAAAAATCAAGAACGAAAAACAGGCAACCTGAGGAGAAGAAGAAGACGACCGTCCATGGAACATCGTCACAAGGTGAATCACAGCAAGTGGCACGGCAAGAATTACGGCGATGTTTTTTGTGTGGAAACCGATACCATACGGCTGCAAACTGCCCGACGAAAGAAAGAGGACACAAGTGTGTCTGAAGCGTCGAGAAAGAAGCGAGTTAAAGAGGTGCAAGTTGGAAATTGTAAGTTGACAGCGTTAATAGATTCTGGAAGCGAACTGAATTTGATGCGAGCGGATTATTATGTTAAAATTGGTGCTCCTAGATTGAATAATAAGATTTTGCAATATTGTGGTGTCGGAGCAGAGAGCAACCACACATTAGGGGAATTTTCAACAACTATTGCAATAGATCAGATAACATATCGAATAAATATACACGTTCTACCCAATACCTTGTCGTCCCATAGTTTAATAATCGGTACAGAATTTTTAGATTCCGTAGAACTAAGTACGAAAGGAGGAGAAATTTTTATTAAAAAAATAGATTTGCCGGAAATATTTAATGTCAATGTCGAGGCTATAGTTGACAATGTAAATTTATCACACATTGCGGTTCCTGAACATAGAAAACTTATAGAAGATTGTGTTGCAAGTTATAAACCATCTAAAACGAAAGAAGTAGGGATTAAAATGAGCTTGATACTGCAAGACGAGATCCCAGTGTACGAGAGACCGCGAAGATTGTCTCCCGGGGATAAATCTGAAGTTGATAAACAAATAACGTCATGGTTGAAAGATGAAATAATTCGAGAGTCTTGTTCAGATTACGCATGTCCAATTGTACTAGTAAAGAAGAAGGATGGCACAACTAGAATTTGTATTGGCTACACACAGCTTAATAAAAAAAATGGTAAAAGATAGATATCCCCTACCTTTGATAGAGGATCAATAGGATTTATTAGAAGGCGCGAAAGTATTTAGTACGTTGGATCTCAGAAATGGATCTTTTTTGTTCCCATTAATGAGAATAGCAGAAAATATACCGCCCCCGTAACTCCCACCGGTCATTATGAATTTTTAAAGGTTCCGTTTGGGTTATGTAATTCGCCAGCCGTCTTTCAAAAGTATATAAATGCAGCGTTCAAAGAGTTAATTGCAACCGGGGTCGTTTTGACATACATGTGTTTCGTTCAAATTTGAATCTAAATCACGTGTTTCGTATCAATTTGAAGTTAAATCGTTTGTTTGGTATGCATTTGAAGCTACATCATGTACTTCGCATGGATTTTAAGCTAAATCATGTGTTCCAAATGAATTTGAATTTAAATCGTTTGTTTCGCATGAATTTGAAACCAAGTCTTCTGTGGCGGCTACCTCCAGACCCGCCAGTAGAGGGCTCCTCTTCCCGCTGGTAGCCGATCAGCCTCGATCCCTATATATACACAGAGACTTCGTCCTACCCCTACGTCTAAGGCAAGGGCCCGCTAGGATAGCCTTACTGATGAGTCCTCTAGCGGGCCCCGGACGAAACGTGTCCCCTCTCCTTTCCACGACAACGACACTTTGAACCGCCGCCAAACTTCTATTTCTCGTAGATTTGAAGCTAGATCGTTTGTTTCGCATGGATTTGTAGCTTAATCATTTGTGTCGCATAGATTTGAAACTAAATATTCTATTTCGCATGGATGTGAAGCTAAATCATGTATTTCGCATAGATTTGAAGATAAATCGTTTGTTTCGGATGGATTTGAACCTATATCGTTTGTATCGCGTATACATTTGAAGCTAAATCGTTTATTTCTCATGAATTTGAAGATAAATCTTCTATTTCGCATGGGTTTGAAGCTAATCATGTGTTCCGCATGAATTTGAAACTAAATCGTTTGTATCGCATGAATTTGAAGCCAAGTCATCTATTTCGCAAAGATTTGAAGGTAGATCGTTTGTTTCGCTTGGATTTGCAGCTAAATCGTCTATTTCGCATGGATTTGAATCTAAACCTTCCATTTGGCATGGATTTTGAGCTAAATCATGTGTTTTGCATGAATTTGAAGAGAAATCATGTGTTTCGCTTAAATGTGAATCTAAATCACGTGTTTCGTATCAATTTGAAGTTAAACCGTTTGTTTGGTATGCATTTGAAGCTACATCATGTATTTCGCATGGATTTTAAGCTATATCATGTGTTTCGCATGGATTTGAAGCTAAATCGTATGTTTCGCATGAATTTGAAACTATATCGTGTGTTTTGCATGGAATTGAATCTTAATCTTTTGATTCGCATGGATTGGAAGCTAAATCTTCTATTTCGCATGGATTTGTAGCTAAATCGTATGTTCCGCATGAATTTGAAACTAAATCGTTTGTGTCGCATCAATTTGAAGAGAAATCTTTTATTTCGCATAGATTTGAAGCAAAATTTTCTATTTTGCATAGATTTGAAGCTAAATCGTGTATGTCGCCTGAGTTTGAAGCGAAGATATCTATGTCGCATAGATTTGACCCTAGATCGTTTGTTTCGCATGGATTTGAACCTATATCAGTTATATTGTATGCATTTGAAGCTAAATCGTTTATTCGGATGAATTTGAAGATAAATCTTCTATTTCGCATGCATTTGAAGCTAATCGTTTGGTCCGTATGGATTTGTAGATAAATCGTTTATTTCGCATGGATTTGTAGCATAATCGTTTCTTTCCATAGATTTGAAGATAAATCTTCAGGTTTCGCATGAATTTGAAGCTAAGTCATGTGTTTTGCATGAATTTGAATCTAAATCACGTGTTTCGCATCAATTTGAAGTTAAATTCGTTTGTCTGGTATGCATTTGAAGCTACATCATATATTTCGCATTGATTTGTAGCTAAATCACGTGTTCTGCGTAAATTTGTAGATAAATATTCTAATTCGCATAGATTTGAAACTAGATCGTTTGATCACGTGGGTTGTTTCTTAATCGTATGTTTCGCATTACGTTGTTGTACGTTGCATTACTTTGTTTTTACGTTGTTTTGTGTTGTTTTACCTTGATTTACGTTGTTTCCCGTTGTCTCACGTAGTTGTTTAAAAGAGTATTAGGTTGTTTTACGTTTCTATACATTGTTTTTACGTTATTTTATATTGTTTTACATTGCTTTACGTTGTGTTACGTTGATTTACTTTGTTTTGCATTGACGATTTAAAATGTTTGACGATGCTTATGTCAAACGTAGTTTGCTTTGTTTCGCGTTGTGGTTTAAAACAGTATTACGTTGCTGTACATTGTTTTTACATTGTTTTATACTGTTTTACATTACTTTACGTGTTACGTTGTTTTACTTTGTTTCGCATAGATGATTTACGTTGTTTTACGTTGTTTTGCTTTGTTTTGACGTTGGTTCACGTTGTTTTACCTTGCTGTACGTTGTTTTACGCTGTCTCACGTTGTTGTTCAAAACCGTATTACGTTGTTCTACGTTGTTGTACATTGTTTTTACGTTGTTTTATATTGTTTTACATTACTTTACGCTATGTTACGTTGTTTTACCTTGTCTTACGTTGTTTTACGTTGCCTCACGCTATTGCTTAAACCAATATTACGTTGTTCTACGTTGTTATACGTTGTTTTTACAATGTTTTATAGAGTTTCACATTGCTTGTCGTTGTGTTGAGTTGTTTTACTTTGTTTCGCATAGATGATTTACATTGTTTCACGTTGTTTTATCTTGCTTTCGTTTGTTTCGCATTGATGATTTACATTAATTCACGTTGTTTTACTTTGTTTTCCTGTTGTTTTATGTTGTTTTACCTTTTTTACGTTGTTTTACGTTGTCTCACGTTGATGTTTAAAACCGTATTACATTGAGCTACATTGTTATACATTATTTTTATGTTGTTTTATATCATTTTACATTGCTTTGCGTTGTGTTACGTTGTTTTGCTCGCCTCGCATTGATGATTTACGTTGATTTACGTTGTTTTACTTTGTTTTATCTTGTTTTAAGTTTTTTTACGTTGTCTCACGTTGTTTTTTAAAACCGTATTACGTTGTTCTACGTTGTTATACATTGTTGTTACGTTGTTTTATATTGTTTTACATTGCTCTACGTTGTTTTACTAAGTTTTTCTTTGTTTTGCATTGATAATTTATGTTGTTTTACTTTGTTTTATTTTGTTTTTACGACGTTTTTATGTAGTTTTAGCTTGTTTTACGTAATAATCGAGGTTGTTTAATCAACAACGTGAGAAAGCGTAAATAAACGTAAAGGAAGGTAAAATAATGTACTACAACGTAAAAACAAAGTAAAACAACGTAAATCATTATAGCGAAACAAAGAAAAACAAGCAAAACAATGTAGAAAACGATAATCATTAACGCGAAACAAAGAAAAACACGGTAAAACGACGTGAAAAACATAAATCATATATGCGAAACAAAGTAAAACAACGTCACACAACGTAAAGCTATGTAAAACAAAATAAAACAACGTAAAGCAATGATAGAACAACGTAATACTGTTTTAAACAACATCTTGAGACAACGTAAAACAACGTAAAGCAAGGTAAAACAACGTAAAACAACGTAAAACAACGTAGAAATAAAGTAAAGCAACGTTAGATAATGTAAAAATAATTAAACGTCGTAAAAGCATACTGTAGCAACGTAGACCTACGTAATACTGTTTTAAACAACAACGTGAGACAACGTAAAACAACGTAAAGAAAGGTAAAATAACGTAAAACAACGATAAAAAAAGTAAAACAACGTAAAATAATGTAAAAAAACGTAAAACAACGTAAAAACAATGTATAACAACGTAAAATAACGTAAAACATAGAACAACGTAAAAGCAATGTATAACAACGTAAAACACAACAATATGGTTTTAAAAACAACGCCAAACAAAGAAAACAACGTAAATCATCGTAAAACAACGAAAATCATGAATGCGAAACAAAGTAAAAGTACGAAACACAACATAAACCAATGTAAAACAGTATAAAAGAACGTAAAAACAATGTATAACAACGTAGAACAACGTAATACTGTTTTAAACAACAACGTGAGACAACGTAAAACAACGAAAAGCAAGGCAAAACAAAGTAAAACAACGTAAAAACAATGTCAATCAACGTAAAACAACGTTTGTTAACATAGCGAAACAAAGAGAGACATGGTAAAATACCGAGAAAAAACATAAACCATATATGCGAAACAAAGCAAAACAACGTAACACAACGTGAAGCTATGTAAAACAAAATAAAACAACGAAAAACAATGTATAACAACGTAAACCAAAGCTATACTCTTTTAAAAACAACGCCAAACAAAGAAAACAACGTAAATCATTGTAAAACAACGTAAATCATGAATACGAAACAAAGTAAAAGAACGTAACACAACATAAACCAATGTAAAACAGTATAAGTCGACGTAAAAACAATGTATAACAACGTAGAACAACGTAATACTATTTAAAAAACAACGTGAGACAACTTAAAACAACGTATAGCAAGGTAAAGCAACGTAAACCAATATAAAATCAAAGTAAAATAATGTAAATCATCAATGCGAAACAAAAAAAACAACTTGACGCAACGTACAGCAACGTAAAACAATATAAAACAACCTAAAAACAAAGCATAAGAACGCAGAAGAACATAAAACTGTAATAAATAACAACGTGAGACAAGGCGAAATAACGTAAAGCAAAGTAAAACACGTAAAATAACGTAAATGATGAATGCGAAACGAAGTGAAACAACGTAAAGGTGGAGGTTGGTAAGGTGGATGGAGGTAACAGGTGGAGGTAGAGATAGAGATAGAGGCACATACGTAGCGGTAGAGGTAGAGGTACATGCGTAGAGGTAGCGTTTGAGGTACATGCGTAGAGGTAGAGGTACATGCGTCGGTTTAGAGTTAGAGGTACATGCGTAGAAGTAGAGTTAGAGGTACAGGCGTAGAAGTAGAGGTAGTTGTACAGGTGTATAGGTAGAGGTATAGGCATAGAGGTAGTGGTAGAGGTAGAGGTACAGCCGTAGCGGTAGAGGTAGAGTAGAGATAGACGTAGAGGTAGAGGTAGAGCTAGAGGTAGAGGTAGAGGTAAACGTACAGACGTAGAGGTAGAGGTAGAGGTACCGGGCGCAAGGGTAGAGGTAGATGTATAGGTAGTGGTACAGGCGTAGAAGTAGAGGTACAGGTACATGCATAGAGGTAGAGGTACATGCGTAGGGGTAGAGTTAGATGTACATGCGTAGAGGTAGAGGTAGAGGTACTTGCGTAGAGATAGTGGTACGTGCGTCGGGTTAGAGTTAGGGGTACATGCGTCGGGGTAGAGTAAGAGGTACATGTGTAGAGGTAGTGGTAGAGTTACATGCGTAGAGGTAGAAGTAGAGGTACATGCACAGAGCTCGAGGTAGAGGTAGAGGTAGTGGTAGACGCACATACGTAGAGTAGAGGTAGAGGTACCAGGCGCAAGGGTAGAGATAGAGATGGAGTTAGAGGTATAGGTGTAGAGGTAGAGGTACGTGCGTCGGGGTAGAGTTAGAGGTACATGCGTCGGTAGAGGTACATGCGTACAGGTAGAGATAGAGGTTCATGTACTCTACCACTACGCCTCTACCTCTACCTCTTTGCATGTACCTCTACATCTACCTCTACGCTTGTATCTCTATCTTCTCCTCTACGCATGTACATCTACCCGTCCAAGTTGAACGTAAATGGCTTTTACAGAGCCCCGACGGCACAGACGACGACGACGGAAATGTTGCACGATACTATTTTCTCTGATGCAAAGTGTCTTTACCTTATGTTCTTCCTGCTGCACGTTTATTTCTTTGCTCTCTGCTTTTTAAAGAAATCTGTTGTTTTCTGCTCGTTTACTTTTGCCTGAGTGGTCCTTACCTTAGCGACACTGTGAGTGACACGTCCCTTAAAATTCTCCCTTGAATTTTGCTCCAGTTTTCAATGGGAAACGTTGTGTTGCCCGCGACTTCCGATTTGTTTAACCATGGTGTTTCCTCCGTGCCGCAGGAATGTTACCCCGGAACTTTGTAATATTGAATGTATGCTTTATCCCGCTTCATTTTCCCCACCAGGGATTTCGCCCGACTGCATACCTTCAATTCTCATGTACTCCGTCCAGGTTTCTGTTGTTAAAAGCAAATATAGCAGGAAAGTTAAGTGATACTTGAATTTGAGAGGGTTGAAACTACCCTCTGGAATGTGCGGCGTCTCGAAAATTATCTTCGAAACTAATTAGATTCTTATGTTTAGTTGTTTTTGTAGTTGTAATGTTTCCATTTTCAATTACACAACGCTATACTTACTGAGTATACTAATCCGACCAAAAATTATATGCAAGATTTTACGAAATCTCCGTATTCGACTCTACAGCTTCCAAGAGCGATTATCGTAGACACGAGAAAGCAAAATTTTTTGGTTTATCGTTTCGATTGTTGCGTCTGACTTCTGAAACACTATCAGATAGAGGCGGTCATTCCTACGATTTACGCGTTGCGGAGATTCCAAGAATAGCGAACATCCGGACGGTGTCACTTTAATGCCAACGGTTTCGGAAGTCCATTATTCATTTACGCCATCCTTCGATTAATTATTATCCTGATAAACGTCACCCGGTGCGCAATCCGCCGATAAATCGTTATTCCGCAAACGGGCGCAACCGATGAAACGAGCAATTGATCTCGCCAACATCACGCGAGATAATTGACCCGACGACAATTTTTTTACCGGAGATCAACGATTATACTGGATCGAGCATATTGCTACTTTGTTTGATATGCAAACCGAGCCGTTATTCGCTTACAACTATCCGAACAATTCGATTATAAATGGTTAATACATGTGAGCTTAATTGAACGAAGCGCCATTAAATAAATAGAAAAAAATATTGGCGAAAGACGCCGTTAAATGCACGCAATAAATTATCACCATATCTTCATTTGCTATTAGTTTATTAAGATTTCGCGTATTTCTGTAAACCCTCTGTTCGCTCGAATTTTTTGCACCACTATACAAGAACTGGAAACTCGAAAATAGGAAATATGAATCTCTAGATGCAAAATAATGACGAAACTACAATGTTATTTTCTCGTGTTTTTTAATAATACCGATTGCCTTTTACCATCGTATTATTAAAGCTGTTTAAAAAAGCAGCCTTAAAAATAACTCCGCGCAGAAAATTCGAAATAATTCCAAGGGAACTACGAAATTGAAAATTGTCTAAATTTTCCCAAAAATTTGCACCAACAACTATTTTCGTACATTTTTTCCACATCAGGAAATAACACAGATAAATCGCAGAGCGCGAAAACAGAAATTTGTCAAGCGACAATGGGTATAAAATGTAATTTGTCATTTTCGTGCAAAGCTGCAAATGAAATCGTATAGAACGACTCACAGGCCTAGTTAAAATCCGTATTCAATTGAGCAATATGAAGGGATTCTGGGAAAAATTCTATTCAGAATTTTCCACTTATTTCTCCACGTTGGTTCGCTACTGTTCTCGTATATATTGTTCATTATGGTATTTACCCGGCCCACATTCGCGGAACCGTTGTCAATACGTTTAATATATTTGTGCGAGCGGAGCTGTTATTGTTGAACCGGCTTTTAGCGCTAATAAAAATATTTTCTGCAACCGATACGTTGATAATTAATTTTGCAAATGCACGGTTTGTTTCATCGAATGTTTTTCCAGAGGTTTGCCAGAGATGAGCAGTACAAGGTGGCTCAAGCGTTTCATTTTATTGCAATATTTTAATTTTGCAATATTTTAATATTGCGTTTACTAATTCATCAATTTGTAATGTGAAATTCTTCTAAATTGTACAAGTTCAAGAATAATTTACTTTATTGTTCTTTGCCTGCTTTATATCATGGTGAACTATTAATAATAATTATATACACAAGTAACGTACTAAAATATAAGTGTGGATCTGTGGCATCAACAATAATAAAAACAGACACTCACCATCTTAGCTTGATCTCTGAAATCACGTTTTAATACTAAATCTATCAAACCCTGATCATAGTAATAATAATCGGTTTCTCACTTTTCCTTTTAAAAACGTAGAAAATCTATTTTACTTTCGCAGAAAATAATTAACTACATTTTCTTTAGTAAGTTTAAATAAATGCAGTAATGTCATTTTTTTAAATAACGCAGGTCAGTCACTTCGAGTGCTCTATGTAGTGTGAATAATTTCCGAACTAACATGGTTCTCGGTCATCGACCCATAGACAGTATTCTCGCTTCGTTTTCACGAGACACCCTATATGAACAGTCGTCGTTTGTAAGACAGGATACACGTGACGTGTAGGCTCTAATGTAGCACTCGTAAAAAACATTGTAAAAGTGTGTCAAGTTGTAATGACTTTCCGGATCTGCAACCGCGGCGAGATATACCGTTTCGCAAGTGATCATCAACCGTTGCCAGGTTGACGTCGATTTTTAATGAAAAGCGGTAACGCGAATTCCGGGATCCCCGCGTTCGTCAAACACACAGACTTTTATTTGGTCACGTTTCGAGGACCGGAGCCGTCGAACTTTCGCTGACGGTTGCAGTTTCCGCGAAATTTCGGAACGTAAATCTGTTCCCGCGCGCACGCGATGGGGAGTTCCGAGACGAGATGGGAACTTCGCCGACTGAACTTTGATGTACGAACTATGAACAGCCTAATTTCGGTATCAGAATACACACTTTCAAATGCAAATCCCTTTCGATATTCGTTTCCTCGGGTGAACATCTTGATTGTAAATTTTACGGTATCTTCGGCGAACTGAACGTGATCCCGCCACCGCCTCCAACAAAAACTGTTTGCCGGGACCAAGTAGCTGAGAAAGTCAGTCAAGAGATACGCTGTGTGTGGTTTTAGTGTAATTTAGAGCGTGCTGGGCTCGCTCGATTCGTGTTCTTGAAAACAAAAGGAACGAATCGGAATGAAAGAACGCTTCTGCGTGACGTCACTAGTTCATTTAGGTGTAGGTTAACGTACAACTTGTACAGTTACGAGCAGCAATAGTTAACTAACAAACTCACTAGAAAGTATAAACAATGATACATTGGAAACAAGGATCAATTGCAATCAAGGATTAATTAAATATTACACATACATGTGAAAGGAAGAACAGTAAAACAAAGGGAAATAGTATACCCTTCTTATATTAGTAAATTACAAACTTTGCTCTTATTTATCGAACGAATTAATTGATAAGTTAAATATCTTTTGTAAATTTTTCTCTTAAAAATTCTTTTTTGTACTTTAACACTTTGACAGCCGCGTCGTCTACATATGGGCGATCGAAAATGATTGAATTATCAGATTTGAAAATTGATTTTCACGCTAATCCGTCATAATTTCCTAATTTTATTAATACCCGCGAAACGTAATAATATTGGAAATGCGATTCACGAGATACAAGTTTGCTTGGCAATTCGTAATTTAATGAAATGAAATACTTTAATTTCGTGAAATTTTAGTGGTTGTCGAAGCGTGGCAGTCGATGTGTTGAAGTCAGTAATAAATGAGAAAAGGTGTTTAATGTCGAAAGAAACTGGCAGAAAGTCGAAGCCTAATTCGACGTTTAATTAGTTATGGCGGAAATCGCGCGGAACCGTAAAATACGGGCTGCCACGTGCAGTCCGCACGTTTAGGATTAACCATGTCAAGTTCAAATTAACCGGGCGGAGCTTCTGATAAGGGGGATTTCATGAGATCCATTCTTTCCGGTGAATTATGTATCATATGATTACATATCGTTTTCATAATCGTCGACAACAGGCAGCTATAAAAATGATCCGCGGGGCTCGATTAAGCGTATCTCTTCCCAAATTGCCCATATTTTTTAGGTTAACTTAATTATTGACTGATCCTCGCAAGTGTACAGGACGTTGCAAAAGTGAAATGATCGAGGGAGAAACTGATGTACGAGCACCGGAATGGGTACCGCGTAAATCACGAATGAAAAGGGTCCAGCAGAATCTATTCGTACATGATCGAGTTCACGTCGACTTCGCGCAGCAAGAAATAATTACATCCATATGACAATAACACGAGGTTCAGTCAGCGCTGGAAAGTGCTCGAAACCCCTGAGGACTTGCCCGGAAAGTTTAAGCAGAACGGATAGATGTAGGAAGAGAACTGAAAAAGAGTCCGACAGAGGAAAAGTAACTCATCCCAGGGACGAACAGATAGGTTACGTCCGCTAATAAGTGGAGTTCGCTCTGCTCCTGGTATAACTCGGAACATTCGAAAACTTTTAGAATCCCTTTATTTTCCATTTTTTTTTCGCCGTCGTAAACATATAATCGCAGTCGTCGCGCGAATACAAAATGAACACTAATTTCGACGGTGTTCTCAAATTTGGCTTGTCGGTTCGAATAATTGTGGAGTAAGATAGCATAAATGTTCAATAGAACCAATATCTTTTATTCTATTGGGTTGGCAACTAAATAATTGCCGATTTCAGTTATAGATATCTCTCACTCCCATTTTTATGATATCCGTAAATGTTATATTATAAAATCATTATTATTATTATTATTATGTTATTTTTTATTATCCGTGAATGTTAGCAACTCGACAAATTGAATGCAGCGGTCAAGGAAAAGCGACTAGAATTGGTCAATCGTAAAGGTGTCATTTTTCAGCAGGACAATGCTAGGCCGCACACGTCTTTGTCCACTCGGCCAAAATTGATGGATATTGGTTGGGAATTGATGTTGCACCCACCATATAGCCCTGATCTCACGCTATCGGATTACCACTTATTTCGATCCCTGAATAACTCCCTTCGTGGTAAAACTTTTAATGATGATGACGGTGTAAAATTTCACTTAACTCAGTTTTTAGCCGGAAAGCGTGGAATTTTCAAATTGTCAGAGAGATGGCAAAAAGTCAGCGAACAAAATGGAAAATACATTACAGATTAAACTTCATTCCAAGTAAAAAAAAATTTTTTATTTCATGGAACAAATCGGCAATTACTTAGTTGCCAACCCAATATATTGTCTAAATACATTTCACATGAAATATTTCCATGTAAGAGATGTCATTTGAATATAAATACACGCGTTTTAGGAAGAATTATTTGTTTGAACCATTTGCAATACTATATGCAGCACAGAATTTCACAGACGACGTTTAATATTAACGTTATGAAATTACAAGTATAAAAATGCCAACAACAAATATTTCGTTCGTTTGTTCAACAATTAATTGCATTATTTTAGCAAATGAAATGTTTGTAATTACCGGTGAAATTAGAGTAACAGTTTTTATAACCACCGCATTGTTCCATCGATTGATTTTTGCAGTGCACAAAAATTGATTGACTTAACGGCATCATGTAAATTCTAATAATATAATATTATATTATAATATAAGCTTTATATTATTATATAATATATATAAATTTAAATTTTATTATATAAATTATTATATTATATCGGATATTATAATATCCGAAGCTTATGTAATAATATAAGCTTCAGATATTCAATGTGTTTCTGAATTGATTCCAGTTTCGAGGAATTCCTCGCAACAGCAAATAGAGCCGGAGCAAAATCTGTTTCTAGTACCACGGATATTGTTCGCAGGAGTAATAAGCCACTTCGGAGACAATATTGAAGTCCTAAAAGTCTTAAAAGACTGTGCGGAAACTTTTCCTGAGTCTGTTCGTTTCCGAACAACAAGGACAAGGGAACCAGATAAAGCCCAAGCGGCAGGAAGCGCTAGAAGTGCGAAATAAAGTAGAACGAAAGGGCACCTCGGGGAAACACGTCGTACTACCAGCGAAACGTAATATTAATAAATTTTCGAACGCGATATTACAGTCTTGATTTCGTGCAATCCCTAAAGCTCACTTATTTGCGAGATTGTATTCGCGTGTCATTATATAAGAATATGAATTTATGAAAACGCAAATAAATCGAACAATTCGATTAACTCTACTTTTTACCAAAATAGTGAAAAGCACTGTGGCGGCTACCTCCAGACCCGCCAGCAGAGGGCTCCTCTTCCCGCTAGTAACCGATTCGCCTCGATCCCTATATATACAGAGACTTCGTCCTACTACCACGTGTAAGGCAAGGGCCCGCTAGGATAGCCTTACTGATGAATCCTCTAGCGGGCTCCGGACGAAACGCCTCCCCTCTCCTTTTCTCACCCAAGCACACACACTATGACCGCCGCCAAAGCACATTTAAAAATCTGAATTTTAATTTATGTTTTTACAGAAGCGTCAAAAATATCTTTCAAAGTTTTCGTTTCGCCTAATTTCTGAGAAAGGAGTCGAGAGAGGGGTCAAAATGAGATTTTAATTTAACAGTATTTCTACATAAGGGGTTAAAGACGACACTTCATCAAATTTTCGTTTAGCATTATTTCTACGGAATGGGTGAAACGACACTTTATACAACGTTAATTTAATAGTATCTTTACGAAAGGGGAGAAAAGACACCTCTCAAAATTTCCGTTTAACATTATTTCTACGAAATGGGTCAGAGGACACTTTTTAAAATTTCTATCCGAAACAATTTTCTAAGTTAAATCACTTTTCCTCAGCCGGCTTCTCAACTTTCCCTAGAACGATTAGAAAAGTGACGTGGTAAAAATAGGTATACACAGACCAAAGTACAGTGAAAGTATGATCGATGATGTTCAATCTTCGATTAACGGGAATTATCAATACCCTCTTTCCCGGCGCTGCGGAAGAGTGTTGAAACTTCAGATTCAATTTGAACTAACTACTCCGACATCAATTTGGAGAGCGGTTGGCGCGTTAAACGCGTGAAAAATTCAAGTTCGCTGGTGCAATTTCCAAGGAATATTATGTTACACGCTTGCCGGAATCTGAAGGCAAATGGTACATTACATCCTTCGGGTAAGGCACGCCACTTGGCCGTAAGCTTAATGGCTCAAACAATCGGGCGCAAAATTCTCAGGTTTGACTCGCGGTGTCGCGAAACTTCGACGTCAAATTTCCGACACATTCGTTCATAATTATCGCAGCTGCGACCGCGCTTTTCGTCGCCGAGGGACACGCAATCGCGCAACAGTTTGCGCGACAAAGAGGCGACTCCAACGCCGATGTCGCGTCAAATGCACGCCTAAAAAACTGAAATTTCGGTAGCCACAAGAAAAAGGATACATAGATCACCGAGTTGATCGATTCATCGGCGACACAGCGTTCGCCTTATTTAGCGCGGACGAACGATAACTGCTGATCTAGGAGGAACAGCCCCAAGGACTCGGAAAAGGGGCCGAGCGGAAGAAGAATTCCACTCGTAAAACGCGGGAGGGCTAAGGAGTATGGGTGCAAAAGCAATGATCACATATTATCCGTGGACATATATCTCCCGGTTTTAGGTGCCGCGCGATTTTTTCGTCCGATCTACGGCAATATTTCGGCGACCTCACGGGTCCCCGAGGGCCACTTGCGACTCGTCCAACTGCGAGGCCGAGGGGGGCCTCGCTAATTGAACGTGTAGGACACTGGAGCCAATTACTGTGAGCTAGCCAATTACTGCGTCTTTTGTATATTTTCAAGCATAAATAACATAATCGAAAAAGATATACCAAACATTTCTACTTAAATTCAAATTAATTTCTTCTAATACTATAAAATTTGTTTGAACTTTTTTATATCGATTTCGTGAATTTTTCAGCAAAACTCGAGAAAATAGTGAACGAATTGTGTTGGTGAAACGAATTAAAATTACCGGAGAACAAAACAGTGATTATTTGTTCAAATAACCTACATAACCTGAAAATTTTAATCATCTCTGAATCATCATCAAATCGTATTTTCGAGAAGAAGAAACGTAAACAGGAAATTTTGTTGATACAGTTATCTCTATTGAGAAACTCTGTACCTTTGAGTTCTTCAAAACTGTTCATTAAATTGCTGGATTTGTTTTTAGCAGTGGGAACGCTAGGAGTCCGCTAACGAGGCACAGTAATTGGCTCATCTGACCTACAATAGCATTAGAGAGGCTCCAATTACGTCTGTATATCGTTATGCAAATTTTCTAAGCTGCGACTCCGAAAGGCGAAAGGCGTGCACCGGCACGCCGTCCGGATTTTAACCGTGCGTGGAAAGCTCGATTACTTCGTTCGAATAATAAGCATGTCTTTAATCGACCAGGATACGATACACGAAATCCCAATTGAGTTTGTTGGAAAGTTCGGTGCCGGGCTCGGCGTCGCCCCCCCCCCCGCCGCGGAAATCCGATTCGCGCGTTTCGAATGGTTCGCGAAAAGTGGATACGCGTAAAGAGAAACAGATGCAAATTGGATTGCGCGACGCGAAATAAATGTCGCGGGTGCTGCGGCATGCATTCGGCGCCGCGGTATTTAATGCGGCTGAAATTTAGTATGCGACTCTGTCGCGTTGCATTTCTGTTGTAAATCGTCTGCGACCGCTGGAAATATTGTCGCGGAATCATTCGATGGATAAATGCTTGCACGTACGAGATGGAAATGCGATAACTACGCGAGTCGAGCACAGATTTCGATGGTATTTTCAGCCGTCCGTGTTACCGGGATCTACGGCAAGTATTCTCTAAATTTTCATCAGCTTTTAACCTTATTCATTATTCCAATCTTTTTCATCATTTCAATCGATTGCTAGATTTGCCCAATATTTTAAAGTTTAATGACTTTAGTAAATTGGTTAGTTTTTAAAATATTATTCCGATTTAGCAAGAATGTTTTTAACCATTTGCAGTGCAGTAAATGAGTCAGTCACGAGTTGAAACAAAATTCGATTCTTCCATTATCAGTATCTAGGAATTAAAGTAAATAAAGTCAGAAGAAAAAAAATTATCTCGTTTTATAGAGAAATGATTCGAAGGAAAGATACCAAGAAAAATATCAGTTTCATAGACATTTTCAGCTTATTAACCGTGAGACATCTGTTAATAATATTTTTTCATATTAAAAAAGAAACAGAGATATTCCAGTGCTAGTTTTGTACTGTATGGAGTACTGTCTTTAGAAAAGTATGTCGAGAGTTTCACCCAACTTGATAACGAACATAATACCCACGCAATAAAAATACAAACGTTATACTTGTTATTCGTTTAGTACAGCCTGCTTAAAAAGACAAAGAAAGTAGTAATGTCTACTACATTATGTATACTTGCTATTAAATACCATGCTCTTTCATATACTTGACTGGGCAAATTATTTCACTAACGCACGTGTATTTCTATCAATAACCAAGTCTGGTAATTCGGCTGGTAATCCGAACTGCTGCTCCACTAAACCGCCAAGTAATGCCTAACAATGACAATGCTCCACTCCGCTTTTGTGTACTTTCAGTAAATCCCGCCGCGATACCATTCGAACCGGGAATTAATAGCACAATCTGACACATGTGGGGTCTGAGCAAAGTCTTATGGACCTCGACTTCCGAGGTTTCGTGTATCGAACAGGTCTAATCGAGTATCAGGGATTTCAAGGATTTCGCAAGTTGGGGACTCCATAGAAGCTTCGAAGACCTCGGGACCATCCTGGACAGGGAATACTAGGATATCCAGAATATCCTGAAATCCCTAAGATGCTCTACGACTTCGCGCATGCGAGGTAACTCTTGAAAGTTCGCTAGAAAAAATCTGGGCACTCTAGGATCGTCATAAATAGCAGCCAGGTCGATGGTATAGAATCTACATATTCTATGCTATAGACTATAGATTATGCAGTTCTGTGTTGGTCCGAACGAACGGTTGCGTTTGTCGGCTCCTTCTGTGTCCCCAATGAACTACGCATATCGTATAACAATACCTTACCTGAATCGTATCGGATGAATGCACGGGGCTGAGAGTAAATAATATCGGATGACTCTGTAATTATATCTGTATCAAGATTCGGTGTACCATGCCCCGAACAGTCTGAATAGTACCCGGTAACTCTGATCTTAGTTAGTCGCGATCAGTTTCTGGTCCGCGATTAT
This sequence comes from Megalopta genalis, assembly GCF_051020955.1. NCBI lineage: Eukaryota > Metazoa > Arthropoda > Insecta > Hymenoptera > Halictidae > Megalopta > Megalopta genalis. The sequence continues at coordinate 427,156 of NW_027476122.1, forward strand.
TTGTTTCCTTGAAGCTGTTACTTACTTTATCGTTTTTTAAGTGTATCGGTTCATGATAATTCTTATAACCTAGTGGTCAAATATAGTACTTCCTTATTTGAAGGTTTACTTTTGTTATATTCTGACACAAAAATTGTGTCATTATTAGATTATTATCTAAGCATTTCATTCGACTTCTCTGCTAGATGATAATATATTTGAATAATATAATGATTATGTGATAAAACGTTTGGATAGCCGAATATTGCAAAAATAAATGGTCTGATAAGACAGTACGAGATAAATAAATTATTAAAGAGGTAAAAATCTTTTTGGAACCTTTGTGCTCACTATTTTTATTTTCTATACAGGGTGTCCCACAATTATTTTAACAGCCGAAAATGAGGGGTAGCTGAGGTCATTTGAAGTAACTTTTTCCTTTGCGAAAATGCAATCCGCGGCTTTGTTTACGAGTTATTAACGAAAAACACTGGCCAATGAGAGGTGACGGTGCGAGAGAGAGGGTCCGCGAGAGAGTCCGCAGCACGAGGCTTTGACAGAAGGTCGGGACGGACTCGAGCCGCGTTCGAAGTATTGAACAAGTCACGAAGCGAGAACTTTCCGGATTTTTTTAACTACATAACAGTGATATTTTTAAGAAAAACGCTGCTCACCTTGACTTTAGAACGTCTGAAGAATATTCACTAATTTTTCGGACTCGAAGTAATATGTAGTTTAACCGTGACAGTCGTTTTAATTTTCTGGTGTGCATGACACCTTATGTGTACCATATGAAATTTTTATGCAAGGTGTACAGTGAAGATTAACAAAGTTCGTAAATGATATTTTACGTTAATGGTATTTTATTTAAATAATTCCGTGTCCGAACATAGTTCAACGAATGATTCGCAAAGCTAATTTAATAAATAATAATCGTGTTAAAGGACGTAAGGGATATGTTTGTTAGAGAAATATGAAGAATATTATCAATAAGAAACTCACCCATTTAGTTGTAAAATCCACTACTCCGCCAATAAGAAAGGCGAAATTTCTTACGTCAACTATAAAATGCTTTCTGGTCAACGTGCGACAATATTACAAAGATATTATGAATTAATCTTTGAATTGCTACAGAAAGATAATGAATCAATTTTTGTTATGCACGTTTATGTGAATTTTAATGGGTAAAAATCAGTTCAATAGTAGTAAAAACACAGATTTTGCTGTTCTGTAACGTGGAGCAAAGAGAACTTTTCACCAGTTTTATTTTGATTTGCTCGAGACAACTTTTTCTATCATCTCCAATTTATTGTCTAAAAGGAAGAATATTTCAAGCTTATTGTAGCATATTGTACAAAATCAGGACACGCGTTCAAAAATACCAATTTTACCCTTTATAAAATAATGTTACTGAAAATTTTAATTTGTCGAGCTTGCAGCGAACAAGTAGTCGTATTATTTTTAATATTTCTGTTACAGAAGTTTTGCATAAAATGCAAAAGCTTCATTCTGTAATACGCCACGATGCATTTATTTTACATTGACGATCTTTCTAACTAAAAACGGCTTTTCAAGCTTGACGAAATAATTCCGTGTCAGTTCTATATATCCCCACATGTTTGACATGGAACTGTCGAAATCATTTCTACAATTATACGCCCGGAAATAATAAGGAATTTGTATAGCTACGTATCACGGTCCCAGCTCGCATGCACTCGTGATATTGAGAGCTTCGAAGCCACAATCGTAGAACACAACTTACGGAGCTGAGTTTCACCTTCGGTCAAGTTCTATGTGGTCGGGGCGCAGTGGAAACTGCTGAGCTCCGCGCAGGTGCGAAAAGTTACGCTACACATGAGGTACGAAGCCAAGGCAATGCTTCCGACAATTCCTCGAAATCTGCCAAAACGGATTTAGGATAACATAAGCTCCTTAGTAGTAATACGTAGAAAATGCATCAGAATGTTGTACCACTCTTCGGAGAAAATATTTCAGCAGAATGCTTAAACGCGATTGTTGAAGTAAATTATTACAGTCTTCGTTGAAAACGAAGATTATTTTTAATTTTAACATAGTGTGGCGGCGACAAGCCGGCGCCACATCTCCGCCATGTGTTTAGTTTTAAGGCGTAAGAATGTTTGGACGAATGGGCCGGGCTGCATGCTGTGCGTTAGCGTCGAGCGAATGTCTAGACGATTGGTTTGAGTGTCGCGTAGAATGAATGCGTCTAGCCAGGACAGAGTGAAAGCGAACCGTGAGAATGAGAAAGAATGATCTGGATGGGATGCATCGGTGAGCGAATGGAGAGTTCAGTAAGAACCCTCATCGGGAACGGTACGCGAGCGTCGCGAGTTTAGTTCCGTTTGTAAATAAAGATAGTCTAATTGTAACCGGGTTCAATTCTCTCTTCCCGTCGCCGATCCCACCTCCTCATTGGTGACCCCGACGTGATCTAAAGGAAGCGAACGACACGAATTTTGCAGTCGCATTTCGTTCGTGGTTTCGTGGCAGTGGATCGGGAGTTTTCGGAAGAGAACACGGACATTCGCACGTTTATCGGGTACGATGGCATCCCCGCCCGTATCGACAGTCAGCCGCGTCGCGGTGAAAATACCGGAATTTTCGCCGACCGACCCCGAGCTGTGGTTCGCGATGGTCGAGGCGAGCTTCGAGACGAGCGGCGTTACGACCGAAAAGACGAAGTTCGGGTACGTCCTGGGCGCGCTCAAACCAGAATACGCGGCCGAGGTCCGCGAAATCATCTTGAATCCCCCGGCTGAGCCGTTCACTAGGCTCAAGACAGAGCTGATAAGGCGGGTCGGGGCGTCGCAGGAGCAGAAGACTCGGCGTCTCCTCGAGCACGAGGAGATGGGCGACCGCAAACCGTCGCAGTTCTTACGCCACCTGCGGACCTTGGGAGGAACAGCCGTGTCGAAGGAGATACTGCGTACCTTGTGGTTGGGCCGGCTCCCCGCGAGCATGCAAGTCATCCTGGCGACGCAGCGAGACGTCGAGCTCGACCGAGTGGCCGACTTGGCCGACACCATCGCTGACACGATGGGCCCACGCACGCGGGTAGCCGAGGCCTCTGCGGGTGCCGTCGCACGGCCGTCGAGGGATATGTGCGAAGTTGAGGAACAACTGTGCTCGAAGATGGCACAGCTCACGGCGACGTTTCGGCAGGAGCTCGCAGCAATTCGTCGCGAGATAAACCCCGGTCCGCGTTTTTCCCAACGGCGACCATCCACCCCGGGCCGAGCGCGATCGCTATCCCGAGAACGACGAACCGCGCTACGAGGCGGGAAGTGTTTTTACCACTACAAGTTCGGCGCGAACGCGTTCCGTTGCGAACACCCATGCAATTGGTCCGCGTCGGGAAACGAGATGGGCAGTCGTTAATGACGGCCAGCGACCACTGCCCACCATCGCGCCGTTTGTTCGTCACCGATCGAGCAACGAGAACGCAGTTTTTAATCGACACCGGTGCCGATCTCTGCGTTTTTCCTCGATCGAAAACTCGCGGGTTCCGCGAACGCGCATCTTACGTTTTATATGCGGCGAACGGGTCGGAAATTGCCACGTACGGGACGGTTACGCTGAGCCTCGACTTCGGGCTCCGTCGCGTTTTCGTATGGCGTTTCGTGGTGGCCGACGTGTCAAAGCCGATTATAGGCGTAGATTTCCTCGCGCATTACGAACTATTGGTGGACGTCGGAAAGTGCAAACTTTTAGACCAGGTGACGTCGATGACGGTGCCAGGACGGTGATTCGAAATTCCACGAATTGCTGCAACGTTTCCCGAACATTACGCGACCAGTGGGGACACCCGTGCAAGTGCAACATGAAACGGTGCACTACATCCGCACAACGCCGGGTCCGCCTGTGGCTTGTAGGCCCCGGCGTCTCGCGCCGGATCGTTTGAGGCACGCGCGACAAGAATTCGAGACGATGATGCGTCTCGGCATCGCGCGACCGTCGGAAAGTGCGTGGTCATCGCCTCTCCATATGGTGCCCAAAAAAGAACAGGACGCTTGGCGACCGTGCGGGGATTACCGAGCTTTAAATGCGCGCACGGTGCCGGATAGGTACCCCGTGAAGCACATCGAGGACTTTTCTCACGCGCTTCACGGGAAGACGGTGTTCTCCACAATAGATCTGGCGCGCGCGTATAACCAGATTCCAGTGGCCACAGAGGACATCGCCAAAACCGCGATAACCACCCCTTTCGGACTATTCGAGTTCCCCTGTATGTCGTTCGGATTGCGAAACGCGGCACAAACGTTTCAACGTTTCATCGACGAGGTGCTGCGCGGCTTGGATTTTGTGTACGCGTACATCGACGACATACTGGTGGCATCGTCGACAGAAGAGGAGCACTTGCGCCACTTGGAGGAAGTTTTTTCACGCCTCGACAAGTACGGCGTGACCGTCAACGGGGCGAAATGCATTTTCGGCCAGGCGCAGGTTAAATTCCTGGGGTTCACCGTATCGTCCAAAGGCACCAGCCCGTTGGAATCAAAGGTGGAGGCGATCACCAACTACCCCCAACCGACCACCGCAAAACGGCTGAGGCAGTTCCTGGGTATGCTAAATTTCTATAGGCGTTTCATGCCCAGGGCTGCGCAGGTACAAGCGCCCCTCAATAACCTACTGCACGACGGCATCAAGGGTAACGCCAAGTTGGCGTGGACCGAGGAAGCTACCGCGGCTTTCGCCGAGGCGAAGGACAGTTTGAGGCAGGCGGCGTTATTGTCGCATCCGAGGGACGACGCGCCACTCGCCTTGTTCTGCGACGCGTCCGATTTTGCTGCAGGTGCGGCACTGCAGCAGCGGGTCGGAAAGGATTGGCAGCCGGTGGCTTTCTTCTCCAGGAAGCTCAGAGCTGCCGAGCGGAATTACGGCGCGTACGACCGGGAAATGTTGGCCATTTACTCGGCAATCAAGCATTTCCGACACATGGTGGAGGGCGAACATTCACCATCTACACGGACCACAAACCGTTGACATTCGCCTTCCAACAAAAGCCCGAGAAATGTTCTCCCAGGCAATTTAGATACCTGGATTTCATCGGGCAGTTCACCACCGACATCCGCCACATCGCCGGGAAGGACAACGTCGTCGCCGACGCGCTATCCAGGTTGGAAGAAGTGGTAGAGTCTTTCAGCTACACCGATTTGGCGGAGTCTCAGCAGCGCGACGCGGAACTTCAGGCGTACATGAGCGGGAGAATAAAAAACAATTTACGTCTAAAACGAATACGCCCGCCCGATTCGAACACTGAAGTGATCTGTGACGTGTCTACCGGGATTGCGCGACCTTTCGTCACGGGACAATTCAGGCGAGCCGCATTCGACTCGATGCACCGCTTGGCGCATCCAGGTGTTAAAGCAACGGTGAGACTCGTGACGGAACGATATGTGTGGCCGTCCGTTAAAGCCGATTGCCGGAGTTGGGCTCGCGGTTGCGTTCCGTGCCAGCGCGCCAAAATAAACAAGCACGTTTTCGCGCCGCCGGGAAGTTTCGACGCGCCGACCGGAAGATTCGAGCACGTGCACATAGACATTGTAGTTCTTCCGGTCTCAGAGGGGTTCAGGTACTGTTTAACCTGCGTCGACCGTTTTACGCGCTGGCCCGAGGCTTTCCCAATTCGGGATCAAGAAGCTTCGACCGTGGCACGCGCCTTTTACGAGGGTTGGATTTCACGGTTCGGAACCCCGTTGCGCGTGACGACCGACCAGGGTCGACAATTCGAGTCGCGCTTGTTTCAGGCATTGTCGCAGCTAACAGGTGCAGCCCACTGGCGGACAACGGCCTATCACCCGGCGGCAAACGGAATGGTGGAGAGATTCCACCGCCAATTTAAGGCAGCAATCCGTTGCCAGCAAAACGTCAGCTGGACAAAGGTTCTTCCCACCATCTTGCTGGGCATCCGCGCAGCCTGGAGGGAGGACTTACAATCCACCGCAGCTGAGCTGGTCTACGGCGAGACACTGCGCCTACCAGGGGAATTCCTGGTCCCACAGAGAGCGGAGTCGCTGCCGCTGCCAGGGGATTTTGTCGCGGGATTACGAAAGCATTTCGCGACCCTCGCCCCAACGCCTGGCAGCAATCACTCGACGAAACGAGTTTTCGTTTTCAAGGACCTCGCCACGGCAGAGCATGTGTTCGTGCGGAACGACGCCGTGCGAGGAATCCTCCAGCCGCCATACGACGGCCCATACAGGGTCCTCGAGCGAGGGGACCGGACTTACTCCCTCAGTATCCGGGACAAGGCGGTTACAGTGACCATAGACCGCCTAAAGCCGGCGTACTTGCTGGCTACAGATCCAGCACCGCCGACGATACCAGGGGCAACACAGCCAGCGTTACCTGGAGAGTCCGAGGGGCCACCAACACCACCATCACCACCCACTCCGAGCGAGTTTACGGGGCAGCCGCCCCAACCATCGCCACCATCTCGGGGTCCGGCGGTGCCGCCCCCCATAGTAGTACCACCAGGTGCGGGCTTACGGACCACACGGTCCGGAAGAAGAGTGCGTTTCCCGGACCGATTGCAAGTTTCGTGATCGAGTCAATCACTGGCGGGGGGGGGGGTGATGTGGCGGCGACAAGCCGGCGCCACGTCTCCGCCATGTGTTTAGTTTTAAGGCGTAAGAATGTTTGGACGAATGGGCCGGGCTGCATGCTGTGCGTTAGCGTCGAGCGAATGTCTAGACGATTGGTTTGAGTGTCGCGTAGAATGAATGCGTCTAGCCAGGACAGAGTGAAAGCGAACCGTGAGAATGAGAAAGAATGATCTGGATGGGATGCATCGGTGAGCGAATGGAGAGTTCAGTAAGAACCCTCATCGGGAACGGTACGCGAGCGTCGCGAGTTTAGTTCCATTTGTAAATAAAGATAGTCTAATTGTAACCGGGTTCAATTCTCTCTTCCCGTCGCCGATCCCACCTCCTCAATAGAAATAATTACTGTCACTGTGAAAGTTTCTAACGTTGATCGACGCGAATAAGAAAAGAATGGAAAAATGATTCAAGAATAAAGCAAACGGTACAAAATATTCGATGCTCTTTTGTTTATACGTCAGAAACTATATCACATAATTTCTTTATTCCGTATCTTATAAAAATATATATAATTTCATATTAATATTGTCTTTATATATATAGTTATTAAACAGTATATTATTATAATAATTATAATAATATTGTAGATATGTACAAACAAAGTTAGTATAAAATTTAATATATATCTTTATAATTATTATAATAATATACTGTAATATAATATATTATACTTATATATATATAATAATATACTATATTATAATAATATAATAAGCTATTAAACACTGTATAATTATAGTAATTATAAAGCCAGACGTCCGTTCTATCGAATAGAATACTTTTTACCAATAGTAACAGTAACCCTACAAAAATTGCATTCTCATTTCACAGTATGCCTGAATGCAAGTTTCTCCTAAATTAAGTACAATTCGATAGAATTATGTGGAAAGTGTATGTCCAGTCCACCACGCGAAGCGTGAAGCGTGACCAGGGATATATATGTACCTATATATACGCCTTGTATCTGCATCAGCAACATGGAGTACTTCAGGAAATTCCTTAATGTGGTCGGATGGCTCGACCCTACCAAGGTGGATTTTATTTCCGAACTTCCGCCGGAGGTGTCGTAGTTGATCGTACGCACGTTGGATCCTCGATCTCTGCTTTGCGCTGCTCGAGTGTCAGGTAAGTGGTTGAATGTCTGTAAGGATGATCCTATACTCAGACGAACCGCGAGACACTACAAGCAGCGCGTAGTGCAGAGAAAGAGAGAACGTTTTGCTGCGGCTGCTGTTAAAGAACCGAGGGCGACGGTACATAGAGCAGTTCCATTTCCTACTCAGGTGAGAATGGTCGCACCTCATGTACAAGCTCGGCCAGCTTTGACAAATTCGACGTGTGCTCGAATGCGTGGGAGGTCTATTATATTGTAGTGTTTTTTGTATTAATAAATTGTTTAACCTGACATTTGCTCCTTTCAGCAAATAAATATTATTATTATTATTTAGTTAAGTAAGTGTATATAACTTTTAATTTTTTGATGTATCTTGACCAGTTTCTTTAATAGTAGCAATATTTTTTTAGGTTTATCATAGGACTATTAATAATAAATTGTATCTTGTATAGTTGTATTTTGACCAGCTGCTTCTATAGTAACAATTTTTTTTTCTAATTAGTTCTAATATGACGTAACTAAGAATAACTTGGCATCATATTTGACGATCTCTGCAGCCAATGCGAGTAAAGAACAACTATAGCAGATCGCTACACCGACAAAATGAAAGTTCACTTATCCGCATTTCATACGTACATACAGAGTGTCCATGAAAAATGGTGTACAAGTGGACTCCAGCCCAGAAAAGCACAGAGACGTCTTTAAGACGTCTTAAAGACGTCTGGTGTAGAACATTCGCGACAATCAGAACAATCAGAACTTTCGGAAGAGTTCTCCAAACATTAACGGCAGTCACTGTATCGCCATTAACGTTCGTACAACTTTTAAAACACAATAACTTTTTTAGAACTGGACCAATCGACTCGAATTTTATTTAAATGATTTTGCTATTGCTTGGAATGACAAAAGAAAAAAGAAAAAAGCTCATGTTCGAACATTAAAACTCGATTTACTCGGAAACTACGTGCCGTGCAGCTGTAACGGCTACACGAGTCATATCCGCGCATTACGCCGACTCTTTGCGATTAATCCACCGAGAAACAGGGCAGCGCAATTTGTATCTTTCCGTATATCTCGTATTTTTACGGGGACGTGTAACCGGCATGCATTCCGGCGGACAGGCGATTTACGCTGTGTTTCGCGTTACACAATGTGTTTATACATGATGTACGATTTAGATGTGTCTGAGGAGAAAAAAAATGTAGGAGAACGCTTCTCGCACGCATACAATGTTTGCAGACTTTTATGCGAAATAAATATCTCTCAGAAAACACGTCTTACAACAAAGTATCTTCGTCGATAACTTTAGTTAGTTACAAATAACGCGCGAATCTTTTTAAACTATCCTATTATCGTTCTCAGTCACAAAAATATCGTGAAACTATCGATCTGAATTCGAAACGGTCGTCAAACGTCTAACAAGTTCGCGCGAAATGATTATTAGGTCTACCGGAAAGTTGTACAATATACTTTCCATCGTTACTTATGACTTCTGGCCAGCGCGATGGCAACTTGTAAATGCCAGTTTTGAAAAATGATTTATTTTTAGAGGCGAAGAACTCAACTAGTGCTTGGTTGACATCAGCTACATTTTTGAATTTTTTTCCTGTAAAAAGTTTTGCAAAGAGAGAAACAAGTGACAATCAGAGGGTGCTAGGTCTGGGGAGTATGGTAGATGTGACAGAATTTGCCTAGCTCTGCGATTTTCTAACGAGTCGCCAAAGCAGCATGTGGTCTGGCATTATCATCGGTAGCCATGTTTTCACGATCGCGTCTCGCTTAATAATGACATGAGACATCTTTGTTTCAGTTTATTTAGGAGAGTACATGTGTGTAAATGCAATGATAATGAGAGCTAGTCATATATGTCTCAAATCAACATGTGCATATGGATTGAAACTTGAAGTAACACTATCGGACAGAACTTTCCGGAAGACCCAATAAAAAGAAACGTGGTCCGTTTCTACTGCAAACGAAGACGCTACATCGAGTATTCGAAGCCGATTATAAAAACGAGCGTACACGGCACGATCCATAGAATATTTTAGCCGACGGTTTGCCGTCCGAACGATTCTCTCGCCGTGTCGTTAACCCGAACACCGTGAATGGTTGATACTTGGACGACGAGAGCTACGGATTTATGGCGGCTCGGTAGTCGGTGACGCATGTGTGCACGGTCCGGCGCCGGAATTTATTTTACTAGGCAATTCTGATAAATATTTGCGTGGCCGCGACGGATTGATATCCACACGGAAAGCCGTTCTCGTGCCTGTTTCCTACTATCGATTGACCGCGCACATCGTGCCGGCTGAATATTCATAAATATGCGCGGTCCGATGATTCCTCCGAGGGCAGAGACTCGCGCGGGATGTAAGCCTGCCATTGCGCCGGCCCGTATGCCGGCTATGTTTGTATAATCGAAAATTAATTACCATGAATTCGCATGCCCAGCTAGATTAGTGATCCGCATTTAAAATGCGCCAGATGCTGCGATTCATGCGCGAAATCGTGATCCAACCTAGATAGTAAACACGATTGTGTAGTACGTGCCTCCATTTGCCGAGCTTACAGGGGCTTCACCATCCTTCACTTTTCGGCAACGCGATAGAGTCTGCGGGAGCAGTGATTAGTACCGTTATTAATGGTTGGTAAACCTTCGCGGGCCAGGATTTATCGGAATACTGGAAATATTTCTTCTCGGAGAAGCGATGAGAGTCGGCTCGACTGTTCATTGATAAGGCATAATTGTGACAAAATGTAAACTTCGTTGCAATATTTTGGACCTAATCAACCAGGGATTGTCATTTAATCTCCTCGCAGGTACAGCACAGATTCCGGCAAAATCTCTTACACTCGACACGCCATTATTGCAATTAATCGTTGATAGAGGGCCGTTTTACTGTTCTGCTCACACGGACAGAGATTTATAGTGCTTCAAAAAGGCACATTCAGTTTTTTCGTAATAACGTCACGTAAAGAAATGGCACGTTAAAGCAATCCGGGCTTCCCGAGGCACGGTGTATACGGGAATGACATACTTGCTTCGGGAACGTTAATGGGAAAATAATTCGACTCGCGCGAATATTTAATTCTCGCGAAATGATCGAATAACGACGATCGCTGGAATCAAATGAAAATTAAAGAATAATATCGCTTTCAAGAAATAAGTAGCTGCACTTTTCCATAGAACTGAATTTAATATTTTATAATATTTTTGATTCAATTTAATAAAATATACAAATGTTTAACCACGAAATTGTTTCGTCATTATAAATACGTTGCAACAAGTACAACAACATTACGTTATATGCTCATTTACGGTATATGCTCTTAATATATTGTTTCTCTCTTTACGCATTTTGCAAAAATCATTGCTATTTTCGATTCGATGTGAAAGATAGAAAGAACCCCGGTGACATGTTTACGACGACGCGTGCAAAATATTTTGACCTGTCTCTCCATTTACATTTTGATGTAAATGCAACATTATATTTATCAATTTTGCAACGGTTCTGGCGGTCGACCGTAGAATATTTTTGTTCGTCGCAGCGATAATGCGTCGCCGCTTCTGTTCAACGATTAACTTTGTTAATTATCATCGCTTATCGTCTCTTGTAATTTTATTGTAACTCCAATGAGTAATTACTGTATTGCCAATCACGTTTGAATTCCGTTCTGAACGATGCGGGAACAAAATGAACCGGAATCCAGAAAATAACCGTTCCCACCTTTGTGGATTATAATTCTCTTTCGAATCGAAATTGCTCCGACTCAATAATTTTAAGCTGCGCTCCCCCTTCTGTTTATAAATTAATGCGTTAAATGAAACTAGCACGCGAAAGCTAATTTCCTTCGTTACAGTTCGTTTCACGCGGAAAGAACCGAACTGGAAGATAGAATGTTTAATCCGATATGGAATCGATATAGAGTCCCGATGTAATAATTGGCATCTACAGAAACCGTAATCGGAGCCAATATAAACGAGCTCATATTTCATCTTACAACTGGACCGCGGATCTTTATGCCTTTATGGCATGCGCACACTTTTCAAACGCGAGGGAACCTGTAAATTGTCTTAGTTACAATAGCATTTTCTCATTTTATTTCTACTTTATTTCTACTTTATTTCTGTCTATCACGTTTCTATTTCTATTCATATAATCACTCTGCTAATCTTTTCAACGCCGCGTTTAAATGAAGGAACTTTCTGCATACGATCATGTACAAGGTTATGTCAAAATTATTGCACAATCGAGAAATGAGGGATTCCTGGGGTCATTTGAAGCAACTTTTTCCTTAACGAAAATGCAATCTGCGACTTCGTTTACGAGTTATTAACGAAAAACACTGGCCAATGAGAGATCGCGTACGGCTGACGCCCCACTCTCACGACCGCTGCCGCTGCGCAAGGGCGGATCGGCGGTCACACTCGCTCTCCGTTTGGTCAGTGTTTTTTGATAATAACTCATAAACCAAGCCGTGGATTGAATTTTCGCTAAGGAAGAAGTTGTTTCAAATGACGCGAACCCCTTATTTCCCGCTTGTACAATAATTTTGAGACAGAAGTCTCGAGTGATTTAACGTGCAGCACCTGCCCAAAGGCTTATCGACACGGCCCCCATGGGCGCGGAATTGAGATACGCTCAATAAGCGCGCTCCCACATGCCAAGCCATGCAGGAGCTACCAGTTACTACGAGGACGCGGACTCTCGTCAGCAGACAACTGGTGGTGCCGAGCCCTTTCTATGCTCTACCGGCTCAGCAGGTCGGTTCCCGAGCTGAATACCGCAGCTCACCCGTCGAGGCCCCCAACAACTTCAGGGAGGGAAGGAAGGGAAGGAAGGAGGAGGGAAGGAAGAGGTAAGGAGAGGAATGGAAGGAGCCTCTGGCCAGCTTTAGCCATTTACCACTGCCCCCTCGATGGACCTACCCACTGCCGGCCCGAGGTATCCCGAGCCAGATGGCCGGAACCTCGTGGGCACGCCGACACCCGAGGTACCAGTATTTAGAAGGCCGACTGGTAGGACCTGTCGTAGCTACGCTACTACCATGTTCGGAGACACCGCATCTCCAGCACTGGTCGGCTAGCGCTTCGGGATCGTGTAGTCGCTACTCTACAACGCTTAGCACTTAAGGAATCAGCAGAATAGGACCCGGCAAGCCGTATCCTACCCGCCTTTCTGCCTGTGTTCAGCGCCCTGCGCCAATAATTTTGAGACAGTTTGTAGAAGAATTTAGAAGTCAAAATATACTTCAACGAATAATTTAATCATTAAAAATAAGATTTAACTACAATTCCATTACCGCCAGTATATTAGAATTGCCATTTTACTAAATTATACAACGCTACAGCCGAATGTAACTTAACCGAGTTTTTAGAATACTAGCCGAAACCGAGAGTTGTAATCTGATTCTAGACTTCGCAAGACCAACTTGCAAAGAGAAATTACATCAATATTAAATACCCAGGCCGAGGATTCTTACGGATTTAACGCACGACCCGTGTTGAAAATTCCTTGGCAAAAGATAACGCCATAAATCAACGGTGTCGCGAGTCCTCACGTAAACGGAGTATTTTACTCGTGAAGAAGATACGAACGGTAACTGCATAAGAATAACAGCTAGGAACCGTGGGATATTAGTAACGCGACTTAATACTGATAAGAGTCGTTGAAAAATGCGACCGAGATGAAAGAAAGGAGACCGTCGGAAGACCCCGCTGGGAACTCCAGATAACTTTGGGAAAGTACAATACTCATCCCCGGAGAAATTTCCGAGGAGAGCAGATAAATGGTTTTAATAGTATGATCCCCGGGGTCAACCGGGCCCGGTAAAATTACAGGCCTAACAGAGGAATAAACCGAACGATAATAATGGCCGAGAAGTGTCGAATGAATATTTTACAAGTTCTTTCCGCTGGCAATTATCAGAGGTTATTTGTGCAGCTTTTCTTTGCTGTGAACAGCTTTTTTCTGGTACAGGCGTTTTCTCTCTGAACTACTTTCTCTGACGTTGCCGAGAACTTCAATGCATAATAACTTTCCTTGGTCATTCATATTAAAACTTGATATATTATTAATTTATATCTGTGGCAAAAAGAGGCACCCGTCATATCAAATCGAATCTATTTGATAAGTGGGAAAGATATATAATGTACAATAATTTTGCTGGGGATTGTTATGCACGATAAAAACTTTCCGCATTTGTCGCAACAAATTGTAATTACTTAGCGATTCCTTTCCGTTTGATTGTTTTAGTAAATCGATTGTATTACGATACTGTTAAATGCTTTCAATTATTTTACAGTTTCAAATTGCGGTTACTCATTACTATTATTATTACTATGTAGATGCACAAAATCGACAGTCTAGCAATAATGACAGAAGAATATAAATGGATCTACTAACGATGATGATGACCTACTTTCGATAAAATTGTTTCGCCAGAGCGCTAGAAACTTTTACGGATGTTTCTTCAACGTTCGGACAATCTCGGGACTCAATTCTTGACATTGTTTACCGCGGTACATGCAATCGCTGTACCGCTTTAACTTAAACTTCCATCGATGTACTTCTCTTCGAAAACATTCCCTAATAGCGAGTACCTGCATTTCAAAACTTCCCCGAAGACTGCCTCGGACGCGTCGACCGCTGATTCATTGTATTTCGAGTCTCAGACTTATCGCGACTACGACCAGCATATTTTCTCCCGAGCTCCTCGAACAACTGAACTTCTCTCGCAAATTTAGCTCTCACCGTTTTTTCTCCGACACGCGCACATATCGCAATGGCCACGCGAATTGGGGAAAAGAATGATCAGAGACATTTTTAAACCAACTACGGTGCCAATGCTCTCCACGATGGAAATCAAATCAGCGTTGAATAAAAACGGTTCCTAGACAATTAACAGATTCGAAGCATTGATGGTTTATTTAAACGAACACTAATAGGCAAAACACTATACAATTCTAACACCGTACATTCCGAAAATTATCAGAATAAAAAGTTGATATTGTTCGAAGTAGAGACACGTATTTGCTATCAACGGAATCATTGTTTTTTAATTTAATGTCGCATCTGCTTAATAGCAATTAGCGATCATTTATTGGATAATATGTGTAGGGTTACATATAACGCAATATATACAATAGTTTCGCATTACATTTTTACATTATTCTCTTCATTAAGGCTTCTCAAATTACTATATAATTTCGCTAAACAATTTGGTTTCGTTTAAGTATGACACAACATTTACAACAGCATCATTTGTTAGACGAATAATACAAAAATGTCTTTGATTTTTTTACCGAACAAACGCTTTGTTATTACTTCCAGCAGTTTCTGCAGCTTTTCACCCCAATCCAAACCGATGTAACAAACTCGTGCAAAAATAAACTCTTCCACCATTTTCGCTAGAATTACAAGGACAATCTAATACCGACAGTCGAATCGAAAAGCAAAACGCTGCTACTGGCTAGAACTTTTCGCGCTTTAAATCAACGTGCTACGAAGGTAATCAGATAAAACGTCGCTTCAAAATAACCGCTAGGAGTTCGAATCGCTAAAAAAAGGCGAAAACAAACGGAGCCCGATAAAAACCGGCAAAAACCAACAGAAGTCGATAAAAACCGTTCGTAAACCGCAATTATTTTCGCACGAACTCGACGCATTATTCCGCAGGTATTAACGGATAAGTTCACCTTTGGCCGAAATCGTACGGGAGCGTGAAAAATAAAAGCAAAATTCAACGATGCCCAAGGGTTGACAGCGAGAGGGGACGGGGCTTTCCATTTTTCTCTCCCCCATAGACAACGGGCTGCTCGCTAGTTTAACTGTAAATCCCGGTGTCGGGCGCATCGATGCGGATGAAGGTGAATTGAAGCGGGAACGAGCCGATGCGAAACAAAAAGGCCGGATCCGCGGCATTATCCAACATTCGCGCTCGCAATTAGACGTTGCGCGCTCCACCGAAAACGCGGCCGAACAATATTTACCGTCGCCGATCCCGCTTGACATCCGCGAGTTTATCCGGAAGATAAACGCGCCTGTAATACGCTTTGTGGCTGATTGCCGAGATCCCGCAACTTGACATAATTTACGCCCCTGAACTTATTATAACCAGCGCGAACCGCGAGTCGCGAAACGTCGCATTGCGAAGCGGAAATCTGTTTTTGGTGCTGGAAACTCGAGTTTCGAGGTTGCAAATTTCGTTTAGCAGTAATCTAGCGGTGATAAACTAATTAACATTAAATTGTCAAGGTTAGTATGCTAAAACCGCTAAACAATCGTCATAACTACAGTAATTTCTCCTGAAAATGCCAATTTTCGGGTTGCCGTGAATTACCCTGTGCTAATCCTAAGTCTATGTAAATCATTACATTCTAACCGACAGTTTTTGTATAATAAATTCAAATAACACTGGCAAAAATAGCGAAGCTTATAAAAAGGATCCAAATAGGTATGAACAACAGTGCATGCGCCTACTTGATTCCACGTGTAGCGACAACCGAGGGAGTCAGCTTATGATCGCGATAGGTCGCCGCGAGAAGCATTGCGGAACCGCTTCCAGCTCGTTCGCGTCGATGGTCGCCGCCAGGTGCAACCTACTTGCTTTGAGGGTAGAACGGAACCGGATGCGAATATCGTTATCGGACTGCTGCGGCCAGCCTACTTTCGCTGGCTTTTCTCGTCCGGCCTCGGTCTATGTGCCATTTTAATTACGTGACCGATCCGAGAGCGCGGCTACCTTTGAGCTCGTCGACGCTTTGGAACAGACCCGTTTCAACGGGATAGACTACGGCCAACGTATCATCCGTACACGAAAAGGTCTTACCCATCGTCCGCGAGTTACGTCAATTCTTCTTTTTTAACGGAGGTAGTTATGACGCTTAAAATGCCGGCTGATGAAGTTGCGGGCTTTCATTGGATTACGGTGATTGACCATCGGATATTTCACGCATCGGTTTGCGAACGTGAACGCTATTTTAAATATTCGGAGGCTAGCGGAACCGGTTACTGTGCGGTGGGTGACCACTTGCTGTGCCTTTGGTTCGTTTTCGGGCACAATTAAATTTATATTTGTCGAATGAGATGTATTCAATTTTTATACAGTTTTATTTTGTTTATTTTGCAATTAGAAAATGTAATGTGTTTTATTATTGATATACAGTTAATTCGATATATTATTTATTACTAATTATATTATTATTATTAATTGTATTTATTATTTATTAATTATATATTATACAGTTATTATTTTTCCGGTTATTTATGGCACAAATGATACGACGTGAGAATAGTCGAGAGTAAGCGAAATGATACCGATGAATTCCTAGCTTTTCCCGGGCAATGCTCGGCGTTTCTAACGCAGTGAAAGAGTCTCCTACGAATCCTCAAATATGTATATTGATGAAGCTTGCCACTTCTCCGCAGTTGATATCCTACGGTATCATTCCTGCGACTGTCATCAAGAGGTCATTCAATTGACCTCTTTGGAACCACACTACAGATCAAGCACTCCAGTTTTCATTGCTCTCGACACAATCCGTTGAAAAGGATTGGTTACTCTTAAAAGGGCGTGTCTCTCGAAATACGGTGAAATGAAACATGGATTTGAAAGAGAATTAATCGATAGCCCTGTTATAAAGTATTTAAACTTCCCGAAACTTCTGTATAGGGGTTGAATACATCTAGTTGCCTCGCTGTTTCCAAACCAAAGCGTTTGTCCTTTGATAATGCACTTTTGTGTTCGAGTAAAATTCACAGCTCACTTACCGACTTAATTAACTATTCCTAGTTAACTATTTAAGTTAGACAACTATTTAACGTATAAAGTAAGATTTTTATATATTAACTAGTACATATTAATATATGAGTAAATTTATATATAGTATATAATATATTTATATTAATATACTAGTAATATACTACTACTCAAACTAATATTAATTTTTATATCAATATAGCATATATTAATATTAATATAATTAATGGCTATATTGATGCTATTGCTATATTGATATAAAAATTAATATTAGTTTGAAAATGTAATTCACGAATGCAGAAAATTCGCAGTGTAATTAGTTCAGTCATATTTTTTTGAACATATCCTTCATCCTTTGTTTGCAAGTCGATTTCTACTGACGCAAAAAAAATGATCCAATATGCAGACAGATGTTGAACTAATTTACTTTCTACACTACTTTCGTCATTCGCTGCAACGAGAAAAAAACTGCCACCGTTCATTATGCTTCCGTATTAAAATCACCCGTAAACCTTCCACCGTTAATAATCATCGGCATCCAGCAATCCGTTTGCTCGTCTCTTTGCAGACGATAGATCCAATGATATTCCACGTGGAATAAAGACATTTCAGAGTGTAACGTAGTTTCCCTTGAACAACGCAGGCTCTCCGAACACCTCAATTTCGGATACATCTTCGCGCCGCGCGTTACATGAAACCGGTTACGTGTCGATGATCTTATCAAGAATTCTGTCTCCAGCAGGATAATTGATATCGACGGTGGCGGTACAATTTCATCTTCCCAGTTCCGCATCCGAACAAGCGCTAATTAGTTAAACACTTTGCTGACCATAATTAATACGGTCCTAATGAATATTCGCTGGCGGGATCGAGTTCCGCGAACTTAGCTCCAAGTTTGCCTGACATGAACCTGGCTCGCTCCTAAGGGATTCCTGTAAAACCACACGGAACCAGCTAAATAGACAGTACCTCGGACGAGAAACAGTATCTCGAACCTCTGCTGCGAGAAATCGATATCAATAGCTTCGATGATATCTATTTTATTAAATGGAACGTTATTTCAAATGGATTTCTTTCTCTTTCTCTCTCTTTCACTTTCTTTCTTTCTTACTTTCTCTCTCTCTCTCTCTCTCTCTCTCTCTCTCTCCAATAATGAAATAATCTAGAGAAAGACTAGTTATATATTAACATAAAATAGCAAATAATTTTGTCAAATAACATGTATGCAAATAAGATAATATATTACTAGACTGCAGATTTTAATGCAGATTTTATAGAGATAAAAATTGTCTGCACTAATTACATAATACAGGAGCTAAATAGATATTCACTTAATTTCTTAATAATACTAACAAGTTGAAAATAGTTCAATAGTACTTTCTATCTGAAATATCGAAGTGATGAATAATCCCGTCATTGTATTTTTATTTCTCATTGTAGTAAAAGTTTAATTAAATTCACATGATTTCATTAGCTAAGAATATAATATCAATAAAGCGTTTTTAGAGTTTTTCCGTCGGGTCTATCATGACCCCAGTGTAAAAATCATTTTTGAAAAAACTCAAGATTAAGGATTAAATTAAGGGTTAAGTTAATGATTAAATTCCTTAAACGTTCTCGCAGACTCGTTTCACATAAAATCTACAGTCCGTGTATTAATTTAACGATTGTTCGTTGAAGAGATTTCCTTGAATAATTCCGAAGCTCGCTTTTCAAGTACGACCGCTTTCCGTTTGCTTATTTAAGCACGGTTCGGCCACAAATAATCGAAAATAACGTCTCGAACAGAGTCTCTAGTTTCTGTTGCGTTCCTTTTCCTCTGGCAAGGATCCTGCGGAACGAAGCGGCGAGTTAGAGAATTTATAGACCGCGATTATATCTGAATTCGAAAGCCCAGAAACGATCATTCCAGCATTTATTTATCGTGGTCGTGTTATCGCATAGGCAACTGTGTAAAGCAGAACTGAGGAATAGTTGCGCGCAACAGCTTTATTGCTCCCGCCGCGCCGAGAGCAACTACTTTTCGGAATTAGCTGTTCCGCAGTCCATTCCCGATTATGAATCAGCCAGTTTTCCTACTCGTACTTCTCCCTTCCCCCGCCCTCCATAACGCATACTTCACCCGAACTCCATCTCTATTACCTCCGATCCCCATCTTAAGCGTCAAATTTAAATTTAAAGGATACCACGATTGCCCGACTCGATATTCAATCGTTGGCTGGGAGAACCGATTCCGAACTCCCGATGAAATAAACACGAAACAAAATGCGATAATGTGTGTATAATGGCGGGCAATCTTGAAATATTAGGTTCTGAAATTAGTATTTATGTACTTGTGCTAATTGCAAGAATTTTGGCTTGTAGAATTTGATACTAATAACTGAGATTTATGGTAATAAACTGCTCCGAAAGATTACAGCATAGGCACATATCGGATGAGAATTGGACAACTTTGACTGACGATAACTTCGCGAAAAATCATTGATTTTTATTTCAAATTAAAGCTTGAAACCTCTAGTTTAAGACGATATTTCTCAATTTTATATTCTACGCACTCTCGCCACTGTAACTATTTAAATCTGAATCCCTGTTTATCATATTGAAAATTGCCAAGTTTGACGAAGTGCACGGACTTTGTCAAATTTTTTCCGGGGATGCCGTTTAGAGTAGAGTAAAGTTTGATCTTTCATCTCTAATTTTTTTCTCGCGAAGTTGCAGCACTTTAAAGTAACCAAACCCCATATGTCAGACTCCTGGAAAGAGGTGCAAAATCAAATCACGTGTAAAATAAAAAATATCTCAGGGTAGGAAATTGGATGAAAACTAAATATAATGTTTTCAATCATTTTCTACACTGTTTCTTGATGTCCTATCAATCATCTGAAAATGCCAACGCCGACGGTACGTGACAAAAATGCGCAAAAAACTTCAGTTCTAAATGAATAAATTGATGGTATCCGGCTTTAGATTTCGCACAAACGAATTGCAATTTCTGCATACTGGAACGACAACCAGCCGATGCTCATGCCCGGTGTCTACTTACACCCGGCGAAAACTGTATTCTTGCACGATTTTTAGGAAATCGGTAAAATAGCCAAAAGGCATCCCACGGGAATTTCAACCGCGAGACTTATGCAGCATTCGGCATACGAATGTAGGAATACATCCGCGAATAAACCTAGACCGTCTGTATCGGTGGCCTGGATCTCACGTCCCGACTTCCAATATTTCGGCAAAGATACCTGGCGAAACAAGTAAAAGGGAGCAAATATTGGTTCGAGGTGCACGGACTCATCGCTGTCGTCAGACGTTTTCGGCGATCTTCAACGGCTCAACAGATATATCAAGCTCAAATATAATTATGTTGTATCTGTGAGATTTAATTGGTAGCCGGCGAATCTTTATGTATTTATGACGCAATCCGGGCATATTAACGAATATGCACTGTTCTATTATTCTGTGCTCTCTGTTTTCCCAAAGAAAATTTTCTTCTTCCGATTTTCATGAAATAATTATAATGAAAATATGCACAAATATTCGCTGTTCAATAATTATAAATCAAGGGTAGGAAATATTCCATCGAAATGGTAAATATTAACGAAAGAAATTAATAATTAATTTAATATACTTGGATATCGGATATCAAATTTTAACGAAGAAAACAATGTTCTAGAATGTCCAAATTATATTCTCGAATTTTTAGGTCTCGATAATGCTGTTAGTGTTTGAGTGACAGTTGCTTGAAAACCGCATCATAATAATGCTGCACCGCGAGCTACAAACTCACAAAAGTCAGATCCGCCGGGTAACATTTCGAACGGAGTTGTGTGACCGGTGAAATGCAAAAAGACCGCACCGGAAGCAGTATACGTGATTTAGTGGGTATGAAAAATCTGCCGTGAGTTCGGGAAATCGTCAACATGCAGTTCTCCGACGCTGCTAAGCACACAATGGAAAAGAAGAAAATAAAGTGCGAACATGAAAACATCAATGGGAAACTGCGGGCGTTATTCTCGGGCCGGCAACGCCTAGACACATGATGCATAGTCTCATATACACAGTAAATACGTTAGGGCGATTCGCAGGTATAGTGCTCCCAGTTCGGGAAAAACAAGCCCGTAAATTTCGATCCTCGTATTGCAAGGAAATTCACGATACTTTAATTGCTGTTGAAAATGGGACAATGGGAAGCATCCTCATAACATCTAAACGAGTTGTCACATGTTACAACGAGCGGTTCGAAATTGAAAAAAGAGGAGTGCGTTGAGCGACAAATGCATTTGTGGTCGCTTGCTTCCCGTAGTAACCGAGCGTGGCAACGTAAAATAACACAATCGGTGTACTTATCACAGACACATCAAATTCGCAAATTAAGCTTCATTAGTTTCTTAACACAGATTCAGAATAATTAATTTTAAATAGGGGTGATACGAATTATAATAAATTATGAATATAAAATTTAATTATAACGAATTTTTAATATAGATTTAAATTGTAATAGAATTTAATAGAAATTTAATATCTTGGTACATTTACAATGGAAATATAATTAGAGATTTTAAATTATAATAAATTTTTAATAGAAGTTCAATTAGAAATTTTAACTTATATATTTTTGACAGAAATTAAAACCTTAATATATTTAATAACAACTGATATCTAGTAAAGAAGATACAGCGATTTAATTATGCAGTGAAGTGAGACTTATGTAGAAGTTGACTTCTAGTGTAAACACTGTAGATAGCAATGCTATAAATTATCAAAATGCAAGCAGCACGAAATGCATTGCGTTCAATGCAATCGCTGATTTATCGGTAAAACATTCGTGCCAGGAAAGTTCAGCATTGTCGAAACGACATTGAGAAGTGTCGATACTCTGTACAGTTATGGTTAAGTGGACGCGTTTATATTTACACCGTATATAATAAATTTGCATACGTCGATGCTGATCCAACGGCGTCCGCGTGTCGATAAGTCCTGACAAGCATTAATGCGCACGTCCCGCGAAATTTTTCAAACAATTGCTCTATCATATCTGAATTTTCTTTATTTTCGTAGGAACGCGGATAACGATCGCGCAACGTGCACGTTGCGCAACTGTTCGTTGCCCGTTTCATTATCCGTCTCCGCGTTCATCACGCGCAACAGAACGCCCGACATTGTAACGACTAATTTGCCGAAATATCGCAGATAAAAATCCGACAAAAATATTGCAATTCTGTCCCCGTACTTGCTATTTTATGGCACCCAATTAAAAGCCCCAATGACGATTCATTGGTTCCCGTAATTCAAGTGCGGACGATCGTCCGATTATTGCAGTAAATTCTCCCTAATTTTCCTTCGTCTTGTAAACAAAAATGGACAATTTGGGAAGGCAAGATACGATTATTCGAGCCTTGTACCTCGTTTTTATAATTATGTAAATATTATTATTGTTACAAAAACGAGCCACGAGGCTCGAATAATCGAATCTCCTTCTTCCAAATTCTTCACTTTTGTTCACAAGCTGATGAAAAATTGGGGAAATTTTACTGTAATGCGTTCACGGCGAAAACCGGGAGAAATGGCTATCAACCTGCATACCGACCTTTAGAATTAGATTCTGCAACGCTGGAAAATGTTATTGTCAAGACTCACAGATTGCTCGCAGAGGAAATTCACCGGTTGTATTACGAGTAGACCGCGGATCTTAATGCAAAATAGAAATTCTCCACCTCGATCGCAGCGAGCAGGAGTTAAATAAAAATTTATTTTCATTCTCAGCAGTTCCATTCAGTTGATATTAACGAGAACGTTATTATAAATACTATTGAATTTTTGTATTGCATTTACAACGTGCTGTATTCGACCTAGTTGCTTTTGTCATAAATGCAAATATTACAAACAGAAACCTTCAGATAAGAGAGTCTCCACTGTGCTATTCATTTCTTGCAAATCGAAACAAAATTTGATTCATCTGTGATCAAAGTTTACGAATGACAGATTATTATTATCAGACAAATTATGAAAACGAAGAAGTGTTAATTCAGTGCAGAAAGAAATCGTAGTGCAGGCTCGAATATGCAGTCGTATTTAGAATAATCAGATATTGCAGCTTCGGATAATCCAGATTCTACCGTGCGAATAAAATAAAAGCGCAACAATATTTCCGATGAAAATAGAGAATTCTCGGCGACGTTCCTTATTTCGAATATTTCGAGCGATAACTAATTAGCGCCGCCATCGGAGTTCCATCGACCGCCGTGTCGCGGCCACGGAAAAGTGTCCATCGACCCGCATTTGCGATGCAGATGCGGGATACCGGCGGTGAAAACGCGTGAATTTTCTTGAATCTGTGCGAAGCAGACGCCGTTTCCGGTCTCAGAAGAAGAAAATATTGAAATGTAGAAATTTGTTCAATATTTAAACAATATAGAATATGTATTGATTAGGAAAGAACTAAACGTGATGAAAACAGGAAATATCGCGTACCGTATCTACAATTAGGATTACAACTACTTCAGTTAATTCTACGACTCGCAACGCTCCTCTCTCGACGACTCTCGAACACACCCTGTCCACTCCATACACGCTCCTTCGACACAACGCCTGCCTTTTCCAAAAACGTGACAATCGCATCCGCCGGCACTCCGTCGCCAAGGGTTTTTCCTATCTGACCCGGCCTTCGCCAACGTTTCTCTTCTATTGCCTACCATAAATACAAAGTCTTAAAACTACGGTCTCCTAAGCCTAACACTCCTCCTCATCCTAAACGTACCCACTAAATTACGATACTACACTCGTTCGTCCTGACCGGACATCTGCCCACAGATGTTCTCATCGCCACTGTACGAACTTTCACTTTCACCGGAAAAATCGTCCTCTTCGTCGGTACACATAGCTTCATGTAATCGGCTGCAGTGGATGTTTCCTGCGGCCCTTCATGATTACCCACCTTCTGCACTTCGTAGCGGTCATTCCGCAGTATTCTTGTCACACGGTATGGTCCAAGAAACTTCGGGTAGAATTTTAACACCGGATCAGAGAGCCTGTGTCCTTTTCACTCCCTCTCTATATCGTGCTGCTTCCTTTTTCCGTATCTCCTTAAACCAGTAATCTCTCTTAACGAGCGCCTCTGTTTTGGAAATACCGAAATGACCGTGCTCGTGCGCAAGTCGAACTATCTGGATGTGCGTTGTCCTCAGCACAACTACCAACGGCGTATCATCAACCTCTCTATACAGAATATCATTTCGCAACGGGTACGCATCGCCTTCGAACCGCTCAATATTATCTCGAATTTTCCTCAAGTTGTCGTCCTGTACCGGCGCTCTTCTCAAATTTGCGATAATCCCCAGTTCGTTTTCTCCCACTAGCATAATTGTAGGTAGTGGGTTTCGGCATAGCGCGTCAACATGTGCCATATTTCTTCCCGTTCTATGCTCCACGCTGTAGTCGAACTCTTCCAAGAGAAGCGCCCACCTGGCCACACGCTCACATAAGTCCTTTTTCCTCATCGTTAACGCAAACGTTTGACAATCCGTCACAATTTTAAATGAAATGCCGAGTAGATAAACACGAAATTTCATCAACGCCTTTACAATTGCCAAAACTTCAAGCTCGTAGCTTGTATACTTTTCTTTGGCTGGAGTAGTTTTACCACTCGCTTCGCTATCGCGCTGCAACAATATCATACCATATCCCATACTACATGCGTCTGTATGTACTTCTGTCTCTGCACCCACACAATACAACTTTAGTACAGATTTTCCGCTTAGAGCTAATCTTAGCCTATCGAAAGCTTCTTGTTCACTCGCTTCAAACTTGAACTTGATATCTTTTCTTAATAAATTCGACGATGGTCTCGCAATAACGGAGTATTGGTACACAAACTTTCTGAAATTTCCCGCTAAACCAAGCAAACTCTGAACATCTCTAGCACATCTAGGTCTCGGAAAATTCGTAACAGCACTACTCTTTCGTTCTGACGGTCGAATGCTACCGTTTCCAACAATGTGACCTAAATATTCTACTGTTGTCTGCAAAAAACAACACTTGCTCCAATTAATCAATAATCCATATTCTCACTAGCAACATTTAATATTAATTTGAGATTCTCGATACCGCGTGAGAAATCAGAAGAAGGTACTATTAAATCGTCCATGTATGTCAAAATGACCCCGGTTGCAATTATCTCTTTGAACACTGCATTTATAAACTTTTGAAAGACGGCTGGCGAATTACATAACCCAAACGGTACCTTTAGAAATTCATAATGACCGGTGGGAGTCACGAAGGCGGTGTATTTTCTGCTACTCTCATCAATAGGAACATGAAAAAATCCATTTCTGAGATCCAACGTACTAAATACTTTCGCGCCTTCTAATAAATCCAATTGATCCCCTATCAAAGGTAGGGGATATCTATCTTTTACAATATTTTTATTAAGCTATCTGTAGTCAACACAAATTCTAGTTGAACCATCCTTCTTCTTTACTAGTACAATTCGATTTGCGTAATCTGAACAAGACTCTCGAATTATTTCATCTTTCAACCATGACGTTATTTGTTTATCAACTTCAGATTTATCCCCGGGAGACAATCTTCGCGGTCTCTCGTACACTGGGATCTCGTCTTGCAGTATCAAGCTCATTTTAATCCCTACTTCTTTCGTTTTAGATGGTTTATAACTTGCAACACAATCTTCTATAAGTTTTCTATGTTCAGGAATCGCAATGTGTGATAAATCTACATTGTCAACTATAGCCTCGACATTGACATTAAATATTTCCGGCAAATCTATTTTTTTAATAAAAATTTCTCCTCCTTTCGTACTTAGTTCTACGGAATCTAAAAATTCTGTACCGATTATTAAACTATGGGACGACAAGGTATTGGGTAGAACGTGTATATTTATTCGATATGTTATCTGATCTATTGCAATAGTTGTTGAAAATTCCCCTAATGTGTGGTTGCTCTCTGCTCCGACACCACAATATTGCAAAATCTTATTATTCAATCTAGGAGCACCAATTTTAACATAATAATCCGCTCGCATCAAATTCAGTTCGCTTCCAGAATCTATTAACGCTGTCAACTTACAATTTCCAACTTGCACCTCTTTAACTCGCTTCTTTCTCGACGCTTCAGACACACTTGGGTCCTCTTTCTTTCGTCGGGCAGTTTGCAGCCGTATGGTATCGGTTTCCACACAAAAAACATCGCCGTATTTCTTGCTGTGCCACTTGCTGTGATTCACCTTGTGATGAGGTTCCATGGACGGTCGTCTTCTTCTTCTCCTCAGGTCGCCTGTTTTTCGTTCCTGATTTTTCCTTCATGTCTTCGTAAATTTCGAATTTTTCTTTCAACTCACGTATATTTCTAGCACCGTACAATATCGTTTTGTTTGTTTCGAAATCCTGAACTCCGTCAATAATATACTTGATAACTGTTGATACTTCCATGTCCGCTTGCTTCGCAATCTCCAACATTTGATAAATGTATTCTTGATACGACTCGTTCGATCTTTTAATTTTACGTGACAACTCTGTATGTATCTTGTACCTATCTGCAGTTTTAGCAAATTCAGATTCCAATGCTCGCTTCATCTCGATCCATTTGCGACAACATTTTTCATAGTCGACGAACAATCTCGCCGATCCACGCAATAACCGCATCGCATAAATAACTTTTTATACTTCACTCCATTCACAACTCGATCGTTTCGCCTGCATTATTCGGTGATAAATCATGAGTTTCTCTTGGATTTGAAGCCGACATGATTGTTTCGCATGCATTTGAAGCTAAATCATGTATATCACAAGTATTTGAAGCTAAACCATTTGATTCGCATGGATTTGAAACTAAGCCTTCTACTTCGCATTGATTTGAAGTTAAATCATGTGTTTCGCATGGATTTGAACTTAACTCGTTTGTTTCGCCTGCATTTGAAGCTATATCACTTATATTCGCAAGTATTTGAAGCTAAACCTTTCGTTTCGCATGGATTTGAAGCAAACTCGTTTGTATCGCC
Source organism: Megalopta genalis (assembly GCF_051020955.1). Lineage (NCBI taxonomy): Eukaryota > Metazoa > Arthropoda > Insecta > Hymenoptera > Halictidae > Megalopta > Megalopta genalis. Next base: position 454,646 of record NW_027476122.1, read on the forward strand.
TGCATTTGGAGCTAAATCATGTATATCACAAGTATTTGAAGCAAAAACCATTTGTTTCGCATTGATGTGAAGCTAAGCCTTCTACTTCGCATTAATTTGAAAGTAAATCATGTGTTTCGCATGGATTTGAAACTAACTCGTTTGTTTCGCATGGATTTGAAGATAAGCCTTCTACTTCGCATTGATTTGAAGCTACATCATGCGTTTCGCATGAATTTGAAGCTAACTTGTTTGTTTGGCATGCATTTGCAGCTATATCACTTATATTCGCAAGTATTTGAAGGTCAATCATTCGTTCCGCATGAATTTGAAGCTACGCCTTCTACTTCGCATTAATTGGAAGCTTAATCATGTGATTCGCTTGGATTTGAAGAAAACTCGTTTGATTCGGATGCAGTTGAAGCTAAATAATGTATACTACAAGTATTTGAAGCTAAACCATTTGTTTCGCATGGAATTGAAGCTAAGCTTTCTACTTCGCACTGATTTGAAGCTGAATCATGTGTTTCGCATGGGTTTGAAGATAACTATATAACTATATCACAAGTATTTATAGCAAAACCATTTGTTTCGCATGGATTTGAAGCTAAGCCTTCTACTTCGCATTGATTTGAAGCTAAGTCATGTGTTTCGCTTGGATTTGAAACTAAGCCTTCTACTTCGCATTGATTTGAAGCTAAATCATGTGTTTCGCATGAATTTGAATCTAACTCGTTTGTTTTGCTTGAATTCGAAGCTATATCTCTTATATTCGCTAGTATTTGAAGTTCAATCATTCGTTTCGCATGGATTTGAAGCTAAGGCGTCTAGTTCGCATTGATTTGAAGCTAAATCATGTGTTTCGCTTGGATTTGAAGCTAAATCATGTGTTTCGCATGGATTTAAAGCTAACACGTTTGTTGCGCATGCAGTTGAAGCTAAATCATGAATATCACAAGTATTTGAAGACAATCCATTTGATTCGCATGGATTTGAAGCTAAGCCTTCTCCTTCGCATTTATTTGAAGCTAAATCGTGTCTTACGCTTGGATTTGAAGCTCTCTCCTTTGTTTCTCCTGCATTTGAAGCTATATCACTTATATCGCAAGTATTTGAAGCTAAATCATTTGTGTCGCATGGATTTGATTCTAAGCCTTCTACTTCGCTTTGATTTGGAGCTAAATCGTGAGTTTCGCAAGGATTTAAAGCTCACACGTTTGTTTCGCATGCAGTTGAAGCTAAATCATGAATATCACAAGTATTTGAAGATAATCCATTTGATTCGCATGGATTTGAAGCTAAGCCTCCTATTTCGCACTGATTCGAAGCTAAATCATGCGTTTCGCATGAAAGTAAAACTATCTCGTTTGTATCGCATTGATTTGAAGCTAACTCGTTTCTTTCGCCTGCATTTGAAGCTAAATCATGTATATCGCTAATATTTGAAGCTAATCCATTTGTTTGCATGGATTCGAAGATAAACCTTCTACTTCGTATTGATTTTAAGTTAAATCATGTGTTTCACATGGATTTGAAGCTAACTAGTTTGTTTCGCATGCAGTTGAATCTAAATCATGTATATCACAAGTATTTGAAGCTATTCCATTTGATTCCCATGGATTTGGAGCTAAGCCTTCTACTTCGCATTGATTTGGAGCTAAATCATGTGTTTCACATGGATTTAAACATAACACGATTGTTTCGCATGCAGTTGAAGCTAAATCATGTATATCACAAGTATTTGAAGCTAAACCATTTGTTTCGCATGGATTTGAAGATAAGCCTTAAACTTCGCATTGATTTGTAGCTAAATCATGTGTTTCGCTTGGATTTGAAATCAGCTCGTTTGTTTCTCAGGCAGTTGTAGCTAAATCATGTATATCACAAGTATTTGAAGCTAAACTATTTGTTTCGCATGGATTCGAAAATCAGCCTTCTATTTCGCATGGATTTGAAGCTAAATCATGTATATCACAAGTATTTGAAGCTAAACCATTTGTTTCGCATGGATTCGAAAATCAGCCTTCTATTTCTCATTGATTTGAAGCTAAATCATGTGTTTCGCATGGATTTAAAGCTAACACGTTTGTTGCGCATGCAGTTGAAGCTAAATCATGAATATCACAAGTATTTGAAGATAATCCATTTGATTGGCATGGATTTGAAGCTAAGCCTTCTCCTTCGCATTTATTTGAAGCTAAATCATGTCTTACGCTTGGATTTGAAGCTCTCTCCTTTGTTTCTCCTGCATTTGAAGCTATATCACTTATATCGCAAGTATTTGAAGCTAAATCATTTGTGTCGCATGGATTTGATTCTAAGCTTTCTACTTCGCTTTGATTTGGAGCTAAATCGTGAGTTTCGCAAGGATTTAAAGCTCATACGTTTGTTTCGCATGCAGTTGAAGCTAAATCATGAATATCACAAGTATTTGAAGATAATCCATTTGATTCGCATGGATTTGAAGCTAAGCCTCCCATTTCGCACTGATTCGAAGCTAAATCATGCGTTTCGCATGAAATTGAAACTATCTCGTTTGTATCGCATTGATTTGAAGCTAACTCGTTTGTTTCGCCTGCATTTGAAGCTAAATCATGTATATCGCTAATATTTGAAGCTAATCCATTTGTTTGCATGGATTCGAAGATGAACCTTCTACTTCGTATTGATTTTAAGTTAAATCATGTGTTTCACATGGATTTAAAGATAACTCGTATGTATCGCATGCAGTTGAATCTAAATCATGTATATCACAAGTATTTGAAGCTAATCCATTTGATTCCCATGGATTTGGAGCTAAGCCTTCTACTACGCATTGATTTGGAGCTAAATCATGTGTTTCACATGGATTTAAACATAACGCGATTGTTTCGCATGCAGTTGAAGCTAAATCATGTATATCACAAGTATTTGAAGCTAAACCATTTGTTTCGCATGGATTCGAAAATCAGTCTTCTATTTCGCAATGATTTGATGCTGAATCATGTGTTTCTCATGGATTTGAAGCTAACTCATTTGTTTCGCATTGATTTGAAGCTAACTCGCTTGTTTCGCATGCAGTTGAAGCAAAATCATGTATATCACAAGTATTAGAAGCTAAACCATTTGATTCGCATGGATTTGAAGCTAAGCCTTCTACTTCGCATTGATTGGAAGCTTAATCATGTATTTCGCTTCGATTTGAAGCTAAATCATGTGTTTCGTATGGACTTAATGCTGACACGTTTGTTTCGCATGCAGTTGAACCTAAATCGTGTATATCACAAGTATTTGAAGCTAAACCATTTGTTTCGCATGGATTCGAATGTAACCCTTCTACCTCGTATTGATTTTAAGCTAAATCATGGGTTTCTCATGGATTTAAAGCTAACTCGTTTGTTTCGCATGGATTTAAACCTAACTCGTTTGTCTCGCCTGCATTTGAAGCTAAATCATGTTTATCACAAATATTTGAAGCTAAACCATTTGTTTTGCATGGATTTGAAGTTAAGCCTTCGACTTCGCATTGATTTGTAGCTAAATCATGTGTTCCGACTGGATTTCAAGATAACTCGATTGTTTCGCATTCAGTTGAAGCTCAATCATGTATATCTCAAGTATTTGAAGCTAAACCATTTGTTTCGCATTGGTTTTGAAGCTAAGCCTTCTATTTCGCACTGATTTGAAGCTAAATCATGAGTTTCGCATGGATTTGAAGCTAACTCGTTTGTTTCGCATGGATTTAACGCTAACACGTTTGTTTCGCATGCAGTTGAAGCTAAATCATGTATATCACAAGTATTTGAAGCTAAACCATTTGTTTCGCCTGGATTTGAAGCTAAGACTTCTACTTCGCATGAAATTGAAGCTAAATCATGTGTTTCGCTTGGATTTGAAGCTAACTCGTTTGTTTCGCATGCAGTTGAAGCTAAATCATGTATATCACAAGTATTGTAAGCCAAACCATTTGATTCGCATGAATTTGAAGCTAAATCATGTGTTTCACATGAATTGAATCTGACTCGTTTGTTTCGCATGCATTTGAAGATATATCACTTATATTCGCAAGTATTTGAAGGTCAATCATTCGTTTCGCATGGATTTGAAGCTAATGCTTCTACTTCGCATTGATTTGAAGCTGGGTCATGTGATTCGCTTGGATTTGAAGTTCACTCGTTTGTTTCGCCTGCATTTGAAGCTATATCACTTATATCGAAAGTATTTGTAGCTAAACCATTTGTTTCTAATGTATTTCAAGCTAAGCCTTCCACTTCGAACTGATTTGAAACTAAGTAATGTGTTTCGCTTGGATTTCTAGCTAAAGCGTTTGTTTCGAGTGCAGTTGAAGCAACATCATGTATATCACAATTATTTGAGGGCTAAGCCATTTGTATCTCATGTTTTCGAAGCTAAGCCGTCTACTTCGCATTGATTTGAAGCTAAGTCATGTGTTTCTCATGGATTTGAAGCTAACACGTTTCTATCGCATGGATTTAAAGCTAACTCGTTTGTTTCGCCTGCATTTAAAGCTAAATCATGTATATCACAAATATTTGAAGCTAAACCATTTGTTTCGCATGGATTCGAAAGTAAGCCTTCTACTTCGCATTGATTTGAAGAAAATCATGTGTTTCGCTTGGATTTGAAGCTAAAGCGCTTGTTTCGCATGCAGTTGAAGCTGAATCATATATAAAACAAGTATTTGAAGCTAAACGCTTTGCTTCGCATGGATTTGAAGCTAATTCTTCTACTACGCATTGATTTGAAGTTAAATTACGTGTTACGCTGGGATTTGAAGCTCACTCGTTTGTTTCGCCTGCTTTTGTAGCTATATCACTTATATCGAAAGTATTTGCAGCTAAACCATTTGTTTCTAATGTATTTCAAGCTAAGCCTTCCACTTCGGATGGATTTGAAACTAAGTAATGTGTTTCGCTTGGATTTGAAGCTAAAGCGTTTGTTTCGAATGCAGTTCAAGCTACATAATGTATATCACAAGTATTTGAAGCTAAACAATTCGTTTCGCATGGATTTGAAGCTAGGCCTTCTACTTCGCATTGATTTGAAGCTAAATCATGTCTTACGCTTGGATTTGAAGCTCTCTCTTTTGTTTCTCCTGCATTTGAAGCTATATCACTTATATCGCAAGTATTTGAAGCTAAATCATTTGTGTCGCGTGGATTTGAAGCTAAGCCTTCTACTTCGCATTGATTTGAAGCTAAATCATTTGTTTTTCATGGATTTGAAGCTAACTCGTTTCTATCGCATGGATTTAAAGCTAACTCGTTTGTCTCGCCTGCATTTGAAGCTAAATCATGTATATCACAAATATTTGAAGCTAAACCATTTGTTTCCCATGGATTTGAAGTTAAGCCTTCGACTTCGCATTGATTTGTAGCTAAATCATGTGTTCCGCCTGGATTTCAAGATAACTCGATTGTTTCGCATGCAGTTGAAGCTCAATCATGTATATCTCAAGTATTTGAAGCTAAACCATTTGTTTCGCATTGGTTTTGAAGCTAAGCCTTCTATTTCGCATTGACTTGAAGCTAAATCATGAGTTTCGCATGGATTTGAAGCTAACTCGTTTGTTTCGCATGGATTTGAAGCTAACTCGTTTGTTTCGCATGCAGTTGAAGCAAAATCATGTATATCACAAGTATTAGAAGCTAAACCATTTGATTCGCATGGATTTGAAGCTAAGTCTTCTACTTCGCATTGATTTGAAGCTAAATCATGTCTTACACTTGGATTTGATGCTCTCTCCTTTGTTTCTCCTGCATTTGAAGCTATATCACTTATATCGCAAGTATTTGAAGCTAAACCATTTGTTTCGCATTGGTTTTGAAGCTAAGCCTTCTATTTCGCATTAATTTGAAGCTAAATCATGAGTCGCATGGATTTGAAGCTAACTCGTTTGTTTCGCATGGATTTGAAGCTAACTCGTTTGTTTCGCATGCAGTTGAAGCAAAATCATGTATATCACAAGTATTAGAAGCTAAACCATTTGATTCGCATGGATTTGAAGCTAAGTCTTCTACTTCGCATTGATTTGAAGCTAAATCATGTCTTACGCTTGGATTTGAAGCTCTCTCCTTTGTTTCTCCTGCATTTGAAGCTATATCACTTATATCGCAAGTATTTGTAGCTAAATCATTTGTGTCGCATGGATTTGAATCTAAGCCTTCTACTTCGCATTGATTTGAAGCTAAATCATTTGTTTTTCATGGATTTGAAGCTAACTCGTTTGTTTCACATGGATTTGAAGCTAACTCGTTTGTTTCGCATGCAGTTGAATCTAAATCATGTATATCACAAGTATTTGAAGCTAATCCATTTGATTCCCATGGATTTGGAGCTAAGCCTTCTACTTCGCATTGATTTGGAGCTAAATCATGTGTTTCACATGGATTTAAACATAACACGATTGTTTCGCATACAGTTGAAGCTAAATCATGTATATCACAAGTATTTGAAGCTAAACCATTTGTTTCGCATGGATTCGAAAATCAGTCTTCTATTTCGCAATGATTTGATGCTGAATCATGTGTTTCTCATGGATTTGAAGCTAACTCATTTGTTTCGCATGGATTTGAAGCTAACTCGATTGTTTCGCATGCAATTGAAGCTAAATCATGTATATCACAAGTATTTGAAGCTAAACCATTTGTTTTACATGTATTCGAAAATCAGAGTTCTATTTCGCATTGATTTGAAGCCAAAGCATGTGTTTCTCATGGATTTGAAGCTAACTCGTTTCTATCGCATGGATTTAAAGCTCACTCGTTTGTTTCGCATGCTGAAGAAGCTAAATCTAGTATATCACAAGTATTTGAAGCTATACCATTTGTTTCGCAAGGATTAGAAAATCAGCCTTCTATTTCGCATTGATTTGGAGCTAAATCATACGTTTCGCATGGATTTAAAGCTGACACGTTTGTTTCGCATGCAGCTGAAGCTAAATCATGTATATCACAAGTATTTGCAGCTAAACCATTTCTTTCGCATGGATTTGAAGGTAAGCCTTCTACTTCGCATTGATTTGAAGCTAAATCATGTGTTATGCTTGGATTTAAAGCTAACTCGTTTGTTTCGCATGCAGTTGAAGCTATATCACTTATATCGCAAATATTTGAAGCTAAATCATTTGTGTCGCATGGATTCGAAAATCAGCCTTCTATTTCGCATTGATTTGAAGCTAAATCATGTGTTTCTCATGGATTTAAAGCTAACACGTTTGTTTCGCATATAGTTGAAGCTAAATCGTGTATATCAGAAGTATTTGAAGCTAAACCATTTGATTCTCATGAATTTGGAGCTAAGCTTTCTACTTCGCATTGATTTCGAGCTAAATCATGTGTTTCTCTTGGATTTGAAGCTAACTCGTTTGTTTCGCGTGCAGTTGAAGCTAAATCATCTATATCACATGTATTTGAAGCTAAACCATTTGTTGCGCAAGGATTTGAAGCTAAACCATGTGATTCGCAAGAATTTGAAGCTAAATCATGTGTTCCGCTTGGATTTGAAGCTAACTCGATTGTTTCGCATGCAGTTGAAGCTAAATCATGTATATCACAAGTATTTGAAGCTAAACCATTTGTTTCGCATGAATATTAAGCTAAACCATGTGTTTCGAATGAATTTGTATCTAAATATTGTCTTTCGCATGGATTTGAAGCAATCTCGTTTGTTTCGTATACAGTTGAAGCTAAATCATGTACAAGACAAGAATTTGAAGCTAAACCATCTGTTTCGCGTGGATTTGAAGCTAAGCCTTCCACTTCGCATTGATTTGAAGCTAAATCATGTGTTTCTCTTGGATTTGAAGCTAACTCGTTTGTATCGCATGCATTTGATGCTAAATCATGTATATCACAAGTATTTGGAGCTGAACCATTTGTGTCGCAGGAATATTAAGCTAAACCATGTGTTTCGAATGAATTTGATTCTAAATCATGTGTTTCGCATGGATTTGAAGCTATCTCGTTTGTTTCGTATGCAGTTGAAGCTAAATCATGTATAAAACAAGAATTTGAAGCTAAACCATCTGTTTCGCGTGAATTTCAAGCTAAGCCTTCCACTTCTCATTGATTTGAAGCTAAATCATGTGTTTCGCTTGGATTTGAAGCTAACTCGTTTGTTTCGCATGCAGTTGAAGATATATCTTGTATATCACAAGTATTGGAAGCTAAACCATTTGATTCGCATGGATTTGGAGCTAAGCCTTCCACTTCGCATTGATTTGAAACTAAATCATGTGTTTCGCATGTATTTGAAGCTAACTGGTTTATTTCGAATGCAGTTGAAGCTAAATCATGTATATCACAAGTAGTTGAAGCGATACCATTTGTTTCGCACGGATTTGAAGATAATCCTTCTACTTCGCATTGATTTGACACTAAATCATGTGTTTCGCATGGATTTGAAGCTAACTCGTTTGTTTCGCACGCCTTTGAAGCTAAATCATGTATATCACAAGTATTTGAAGCTGAACCATTTGTTTTGCATGAATATTAAGCTAAACCATGTGTTTCGAGCGTATTGGAAGCTGAATTATGTGTTTCGCTTGCATTTGCAGCTAATTTGTTTGTTTCGCATGCAGTTGAAGCTAAATCATGTAAATCACAAGTATTTGAAGCTAAACTATGTGTTTCGCATCGATTTGTATCTAACTCGATTGTTTCGCATGCAGTTGAAGCTGAATCATGTATAAAACAAGAATTTGAAGCTAAACCATCTGTTTCGCGTGGATTTGAAGCTAAGCCTTCTACTTCGCTCTGATTTGAAACTAAATCATGTGTTTCGCTTGGATTTGAAGCTTATTAGTTTGTTTCGATGCAGTTGAAGCTAAATCATGTATAACACAAGTATTTGAAGCTAAAGCATTTGATTCGCATGGATTTGAAGCTAAGCCTTCTACTTCGCATTGATTTGAAGCTAAATCATGTGTTTCTCTTGGATTTGAAGCTAAATCGTTTGTATCGCATGCATTTGATGCTAAATCATGTATATCACAAGTATTTGGAGCTGAACCATTTGTGTCGCACGAATATTAAGCTAAACCATGTGTTTCGAATGAATTTGAATCTAAATCATGTGTTTCGCATGGATTTGAAGCTATCTCGTTTGTTTCGTATGCAGTTGAAGAAACATTATGTATATCACAAGTATTCGAATCTAAACCATTTGTATCGCATGGGTTTGAAGCTAACCCTTCTACTGTGCATTGATTCGAAGCTAAATCATGTGATTTGCTTGGATTTGAAGCTCACTCGTTTGATTCTCAATGCAGTTTATGCTAAATCATGTATAAAACAAGTATTTGAAGCTAAACCATTTATTTCGGATGTATTTGAAGCTGAGACTTCTACTTTGCATGAAATTGAAGCTCAATCATGTGTTTCGTTTGGATTTGAAGCTAACTCGTTTGTTTCGCATGCAGTTGAATCTAAATCATGTATATCACAAGTATTTGAAGCAAGACCATTTGTTTCTCATGTATTTGAATCTAAGCCTTCTACTTCACATTGATTTGAAGTTAAATAATGTGTTACGCTTGGATTTGAAGCTCACTCGTTTGTTTCGCCTGCATTTGAAGCTATATCACACATATCGCAAGTATCTGAATCTAAACCATCTGTTTCGTATGAATATTAAGCTAAACCGTGTCTTTCGCATGAATTTGAAGATAAATCATGTGAATCGCACTGATGTGAACCTAACTCGTTTGATTCGCCTGCATTTGAAGCTAAATCATGTATATCACAAGTATTTGAAGCTAAACCATTTTTTTTGCATGGATTTGAAGCTAAGCCTTCTACTTCGTATTGATTTGAAGCTAAATCATGTGTTATGCATGGATTTGTTGCTAACTCGTTTGTTTCGCATGCAGTTGAAGCTAAATCATATTTATCACAAGTATCTGAAACTAAACCATCTGTTTCGCAAGAATATGAAGCTAAATGATGTGTTTCACAAGTATTTGAAGCTAAACCATTTGTTTCGCATGGTTTCGATGTCAAGCCTTCTACTTCGCATGAATTTGAAGCTAACTCGTTTATTACGCCTGCATTTGAAGCTATATGACTTATATTCGCAAGTATTTGAATCTAAACCATTGGTTTCGCATGGATTTGAAGCTGAGCCTTCTACTTCGCATTGATTTGAAGCTAAATCATGTGTTTCGCATGGATTTGAAGATAAGCCTTATACTTCGCATTGATTTGAAACTAAATGATGAGATTCGCATTGATTTGAAGCTAACTCGTTTGTTTCGCCTGCATTTCAAGCTATATCACTTAAATTCACAAGTATTTGAAGCTAAACCATTCGTTTTGCATGGATTTGAATCTATGCTTTCTACGTCGCATGAATTTGAAGCTAAATCGTGTGTTTCGCTTGGATTTGAAGCGAAGCCTTCTACTTCGCAGAGATTTGAGGTTAAATCACATGTTTCGCATGGATTTGAAGGTAAATCATGTGTTTCGCTTGGTTTTGAAGCTAACTCGTTTGTTTCGCATGCAGTTAAAGCTAAATCATGTATATCACAAGTATTTGAAGCTATACCATTCGTTTCGCATGGATTTGAAGCTAAGCGTTCTACTTCGAATGAATTTGAAGCTAAATCATGTGTTCCGCAAGTATTTGAAGCTATATCACATATATCGCAATTATCTGAAGATAAATCATTTGCTTCTCATGTATTTAAAGCTAAGCCTTCTACTTCGCATTGATTTGAAACTAAATCGTGTGATTCGCATGGATTTGAAGCTAACTCGATTGTTTCGCCTGCATTTGAAGCTATATCACTTATATCGCTATTATCTGAATATAGATCATTTGTTTGTCATGTATTTGAAGTTAAGGCTTCTACTGCGCATTTATTTGAAGCTAAACCATGTGTTTCGCATGGATCTGAAGCTAACTCGTTTTTTTTCGCCTGCATTTGAAGATAAATCATGTGTATCGCAAGTATTTGAAGCTAAACTAATTGTTTCGCATGTATTCGAAGATAAGATGTCTATTTCGCATTCATTTGAAGCTAAATCGTGTGTTTCGAATAGAGTTGAAGCAAACTCGTTTGCTTCGCATGCAGTTGAAACTAAATCATGTATATCACAAGTATTTGAAGCTGTACCACTTGTTTGGCATGAATATTAAGCTAAACAATGTGTATCGAATGAATTTGTAGCTAAATCATGTGTTTCGCATGGATTTGAAGCTAACTCGTTTGTTTCGCCTGCATTTGAAGCTAAATCATGTATATCACAAGTATTTATAACTAACTCATTTGTTTCGCACAGATTTGAAGCTAAGCCTTCTACATCGGATTGATCTGAAGCTAAATCATGAGTTACGCTTGGATTTGAAGCTCACGCTTTTGTTTCTCCTGCATTTGAAGCTATATCACTTATATCGCAAGTATTTGAAGCTAAATCATATGTGTCGCATGGATATGATGCTACCTCTTCTACTTCGCATTGATTTGAAGGTAAGTCGTGTGTTACGCTTGAATTTGATGCTCTCTCGTTTGTTTCGCATGCAGTTGAATTTAAATCACTTTTATCACAAGTATGTGAATCTAAACCATCTGTTTCGCATGGTTTCGAAGATAAGCCTTCCACTCCGCATTGATTTGAAGCTGAATCATTCGTTTCGCATGGATTTGAATCTAAGCCTCCTACTTCGCATGAATTTGAATCTAAATCATGTGTTTCGCTTGCATTTGAAGCTAATTCGTTTGTTTCGCATGCAGTTGAAGCTAAATCATGTAAACCACAAGTATTTGAAGCCAAACCATGTGTTTCGCATGGATTTGAAGCAAATTCGTTCGTTTCGCATGCAGTTGAAGCTAAATCATGTAAATCATAAGTATTTGAAGCTAAATCATATGTTTCGCTCGGATTTGTAGCTAACCCTTCTACTTCGCATTGATTTGAAACTAAATCATGTGTTTCGCTCGGATTTGATGTTGACACGTTTGTTTCGCATGCAGTTGAAGCTAAATCATGTATATCACAAGTATTTGTAGCTAAACCATTTGTTTCTCATGTATTTGAAGCCAAGCCTTCTACTCCGCATTGATTCGAAGCTAAATCATATGCATCGCATGGATTTGAATCTATCTCGTTGGTTTCGCATGCAGCTGAAGCTAAATCATGTATATCACAAGTATTTGTAGCTAAACCATTTGATTCGCATTGATTTGCAGCTAAAGCATGTGTTTCGCTTGGATTTGAAGCTAACTCGTTTGTTTCGCATGCAGTTGAAGCTAAAACATGTATATCACAAGTATTTGAAGCTAAACCATGTGTTTCGCATGGATTTGAAGCTAACTCGTTTTTTTCGCCTGCATTTGAAGATAAATCATGTATATCACAAGTATCTGAAGTTAAACCATTTGTTTCGCATGGATTTGAAGCTAAGCCTTCTACTTCGCATTGATTTGAAGCTAAATCATGTGTTGCGCTTGGATTTGAAGCTAATTCGTTTGTTTCGCATGCAGTTGAAGCTATATCGCTTATATTCGCAAGTATTTGAAGCCAAATCATTCGTTTCGCATAAATTTGAAACTAAGGCTACTACTTCGCATTGATTTGAAGCTAAATCATGTGTTTCGCTTGGATTTGAAGCTAACTCGTTTGTTCCGCATGCAATTGAAGCTAAATCATGTATATCACAAGTATTTGAAGCTAAACCATTCGTTTCGCATGGATTTGAATCTAATCCTCCTACTTCGCATGAATTTGAATCTAAATCATGTGTTTCGCTTACATTTGAAGCTAATTCGTTTGTTTCGCATGCAGTTGAAGCTAAATTATGTATAAACAAGTATTTGAAGCTAAACCATTTGCATAGCAAGGATTTGAAGCTAAACCATGTGATTCGCAAGAATTTGAAGTTAAATCATGTGTTTCGCTTGGATTTGAAGCTAACTCGTTTGTTTCGCATGCAGTTGAAGCTATATCGCTTATATTCGCAAGTATTAGAAACCAAATCATTCGATTCGCATGAATTTGAAACTAGGGCTTCTACTTCGCATTGATTTCAAGCTAAATCATGTATTTCGCTTGGATTTGAAGCCAACTCGTTTGTTTCGCCTGCATTTGAAGCTATATCACTTATATTCGCAAGTATTTGAAAGTAAATAATTCGTTTCGCATGGATTTGAAGCTAAGCCGTCAACTTCGCATTGATTTGGATCTAAATCATGTGATTCGCTTGGATTTGCAGCTAACTCGTATGTTTCGCATGCAGTTGAAGCTAAATCATGTATATGACAAGTATTCGAAGCTAAACCATTTGTATCGCATGGATTTGAAGCTAAGCCTTCTAATGCGCAATGATTCGGAGCTAAATCATGTGTTTTGCTTGGATTTGAAGCTAACTCGATTGTTTCTCATTCCTTCTACTTCGCATTGATTTGAAGTTTGGATTAGAAGCTAACTCGATTGTTTCGCAATGCAGTTTATGCTAAATCATGTATAAAGCATGTATTTGAAGCTAAACCATTTATTTCGCATGTATTTGAAGCTAAGACTTATACTTTGCATGAAATTGAAGCTAAATCATGTGTTTCGCTTGGATTTGAAGCTAACTCGTTAGTTTCGCATGCAGTTGAAGCTATATCGCTTATATTCGCAAGTATTTGAAGCCAAATCATTCGTTTCGCATAAATTTGAAACTAAGGCTACTACTTCGTATTGATTTGAAGCTAAATCATGTGTTTCGCTTGGATTTGAAGCTAACTCGTTTGTTTCGCAAGCTGTTGAAGCTAAATCATGTATATCACAAGTATTTGAATCTAAACGATTTGTTTCGCATGGTTCGAAGTTGAGCTTTCTACTTCGCATTGATTTGAAGCTAAATCATGTGTTATCATGGATTTGAAGCTAACTCGATTGTTTCGCGTGCATTTGAAGCTATATCACTTATATCCCAATATCTGAAGATAAATCATTTGTTTCTCATGTATTTGTAGCTACGCTTTCTACGTCGCATTGATTTCAAGGTAAATCACGTGTTTCTCATGGATTTGAAGCAAACTCGTTTGATTCGCCTGCATTTGAAGCTATATCACTTATATCGCAAGTATCTGATGCTAAATCATTTGTTTCTCATATATTTGAAGCAGAAACTTCTACTTCGTATTGATGTGAAGCTAAATCATGCGTTTCTAATGGATTTGAATCTTACTCGTTTGCTTCGCCTGCATTTGATGCTATATTACTTATATTCGCAAGTATTTGAAGCTAAATCATTTGTTTCGCACGAATTTGAAGCTAAATCTTCTACATCGCATTAATTTGTGTGTCGTTCCATTTCTTTCAATTGTTTCTTCTCAGCTTTCGCCTGGTTTATCGTTTTAGCCACTGCAGCAGCGCCGCCTGACAATGCCCCCAAAGCTCCTAAAGCAGGAAACAGCAGCGGTAAAAAACCACCTCGTTTGGCAATTAGTAGAATTCTTCCAGTATTGTAGCTACTGTAGTTCTTCTTCTTCTTCCCCTTGACCGCTCGTCGACCCTTCTTCCTTATCTGACCCATACCTAATCTTGAGGGAATGTCTTTTACCAGTCTATAGCGGTATACGGAGCTGTTTCTTACCAGTCTGTAGCGTTATACAGAGCTGTTTATACCAGTCTGTAGCAGCATACAGAGCTGTTTCTTACCTGTCTGTAGCGGTATACAGTGCTGTTTCTTACCAGTCTGTAGCGGTATACAGAGCTGTTTATACCAGTCTGTAGCGGTATACAGATCTGTTTCTTACCAGTCTGTAGCGGTATACAAAGCTGTTTCTTTCCAATCTGTAGCGGTATATGAAGCTGTTATGTCAAAGGTTTTTTGATTGATAATGAACAAAAAAACTGCACGTGCGTTAGTTACACGGAGATGTGCTCTATTATTAGAATACGAGAAGACTGATATCTATGATGCTTTAGTTCTCGTATAAATACCTTATCGTTCGAAAAGAAAATGTAGCATAACAATAACAGTCGAGAGAGAGAGAGAGCATGCGTTTCGTACGACAGTCCTTGAATATCCAGGTTCCGACCTGCCACACATTCGACGACCATGATGAGATAATTCGGAAGCATGGGTCATTGCTACCGAGTACTATACGATGCGTGATAAGCGACCCGTCAGGATGTGGTAAAACGAACGTCATGATTAGCCTGTTGGAAAGTCCGAATGGACTGCGATTCGCAAATGTGTACGTGTATTCGAAATCGTTACGTCAGCCAAAATATCAATACTTCAACAACTTGTTCTCGCACGTGGGCAAGGACGTAGGTTATTTTGCCTATTCGGACAACGCGGACGTGATTCCCCCGGCGGATGCTCGACCGAATTCGATATTTATCTTCGACGACGTTGCTTGTGACGAACAGGACATTATGAGAGAATATTTCGCGATGGGCAGACATTCGCACGTCGATTGTTTCTATCTGTCGCAATCGTACGCGAGAATACCCAACCATTTGATTCGGGACAATGCCAATCTATTGATTCTATTCAATGAAGATGCCACGAATCTGCGACACGTTCATCAGGATCATGTGAATACCGATATGTCGTTCGAAAGTTTCAACGCAGTTTGTTCAAGGTGTTGGCGAAACAAGTATGAATTCCTTGTAATCGACAAAGACAGTCCTGAGAACCGAGGAAGTTACAGACGCGGATTTAACGAATTCGTCGTGCTGTGATCCGGCTCATTTGGACGGTAAGAGGTGTCGATGTCACATCGTGCTCCCCACTCGATATGCGTCCGTCAAAGAAAAACCTGCGAGCTGCCATCGTTAAGGAAATAGCTAAGACCAGTGACGTCATACGTAAAAAGAGTTTAGCCTTGAAAGTTGGGAAAATGGATGTACAGTCCAACATTGAGACGAATTTACATCCGATTGTGGAACCGTTGAAACAGCTGGTTCAAAATACAGCTACGGAAGCGAAAGATAATACATCAAGTGCTTTATCGACCGTTGGATTTGCAAGCAAACACAGCAGCAGCAGCCGCTGTTCTCTGTGAAGAAGAAGAAAGTGGGGTGATAATTTATTAAGAAAAAGAGGAAACACGATGAAGCGACATTAACTCCAAGGATGCATTTGAAAAAGAAGAAGAATAAAGTATATTCCCCCATCGGTGTCAGCGATGACGTTGACTATGTTGACGTTGACGATGACGACGACGACCACGATGCGGACAGCAATATGGTGCTCGAACCAACACCTTCAATGCATCCGGAGAAGGAGGGAGCTTTCGAATCATCTCCAACGGCTGCAACATCGTTGGAATCATCGATGCGAAATATTTTGAGAAGTCCTGAAAAGCATCGCCACGAATACGAGCATTTGTTCAGTAATCTTAGACCTTTAGCGAGCGAATACTTGAGAAATTTCTTTAGCGGGCAGTCGAAAAGTCAGGACAATGTGTACGGAGTGTATTTTCATAATAACAAACAGATGCTTGGAAACGTTGCGTTCGACGTGGAAAGCAACGATGATATTGTTATTAATAAAATTAGGTACAGGGGAACTCCAGGTCTCTACGAATTGATATTCAAAAGAATACCCAACGAGAACCTGTACACCGAGAACGATAAAGAAATTTATAGAAACATTCTCATCGCCACGCATGCGCACCGACGTGGTAATCAGATAATGGGAAATAAGGGCTACAAGTACAAAACTATTATAGGACCAATGTTCTCAGCGTTACGTGGAAAAGGTATAAATATTCCAACGACGATGATGCGTGTAACCAACAATCCGGTCGATTACGTGCATCGGGATGACCCAAATGAGCTGGTAGAACTTCGCGAAGCTGGATTGATTATAAATTAAATTGTTCGAATATTTATTACGTTAGTGACGAATGAAATGCCTGTTGGTAAATTTATCAAATGGTTCGATAAAACGAGTATCCGTTGGAATTGCTGCGAAACCAATCAAACGTTATTCGTAGACGAAAGTTGGGAGGTCAGATTTAAAAATATTGAGTTCAGACTCGACGACATTTGTCGGCAAATACAACAGATCGGGCAACAGCAAGATCTAGTCGAGTTGTTGGTGTTAAAGAAGAAGAAGAAGAAGAAAGGAGAAGAAAACAACTGAACCAACAAACGAAAAAAAATGTCTATTAATAAATTTGGTACGTTGTATAAACATAGTACGCCCGAGTCGAAAATATTGGCAGATATTTCAACTTTTTATTCGATATGTAAAAATTATGTACACGACAATGCCATATGCTCGATCGGCAATTTCTACGACGCGCGAGGCGCTAAGATCGCTCGTGTCGCAAATCCTACGACGAACGATGACGCGGCAACCAAACTGTACGTCGATCGCGTTCCAAAGATAGGCGATGATACTGTAACGTCATCGCTTCACGAGTACATGCAGAATAATGCGATGTGCTTCTCAACGGAATCGTACACGGCTCGAAATAAGAGGATCAAACATTTGGCGGAACCGCTTCGAAACGATGACGCGGCCACTAGATCGTACGTTGACGATGTATCGAAAAGAGGAGACGACGAGCTTCGTAGAAAAATAACAGCTAACGAAAAAGTGACGGAGGGTGTCGAACTGGCCGGTGTAAAATGCAAGTCCGAACTCGTGGGTAAAATAACGGCTAACGAAATGTTGGCGAAGGATGCCAAACAGACTATCGAGAAATGCAAGTCCGAACTCATGGGTAAAATAACGGCTGCATGCGAAACAAACGAGTTATCTTTAAATCCATGCGAAACACATGATTTAACTTAAAATCAATACCAAGTAGAAGGTTTATCTTCGAATCCATGCAAACAAATGGATTAGCTTCAAATATTAGCGATATACATGATTGAGCTTCAAATGCAGGCGAAACAAACGAGGAAGCTTCAAATCCATGCGAAACACACGATTTAGCTCCAAATTAAAGCGAAGTAGAAGGCTTAGCATCAAATCCATGCAACACAAATGATTTAGATTCAAATCCTTGCGATATAAGTGAAATAGCTTCAAATGCAGGAGAAACAAAGGAGTGAGCTTCAAATCCAAGCGTAAGACATGATTTAGCTTCAAATCAATGCGAAGGAGAAGGCTTAGCTTCAAATCCATGCGAAACAAATGGTTTAGCTTCAAATACTTGTGAGATACATGATTGAGCTTCAACTGCATGCGAAACAAACGAGTTAGCTTCAAATCCAAGCGAAATACTTGATTTTACTTCAAATCAATGCGAAGTAGAAAGCTTATCTTCAAATCCATGCGAATCAGATGGTCTAGCTTCAAATTCTTGTGATATATGTTACGTCTCCCGACGTTTGATTAAGGACAATTACCATATAATTACTCGAATAAATATAAAATAAGTAAATATGTATTCACCTTATCATCGTAAGAATAAGATGCACACTCAGTTACATACCCACCTTCATAAGACACTACAGAACTCTACGTTAACTACACGTCTTTACCAACCACACAGAACCCACCGAACTCCACCACACCGATAACACTAAACCGCATGAACACTAATACTTAAGTAACATTAGAACATAACTCGTGGCGTTAGACATATTCTAAGTAGCCACAATTGCGCGCGGACTGGTGTTACGTCAGTCCGCTGAACGTGGCATCCCCGCTCCGAGCGCTCCGTTGCCATGGAGACCTCCCTCCACGACGACCGAGCCTACCAAGATGGCGGCGGGATCGCAGCCGAGGAGGACCCATGCGGAGCCGAGCAGAGCAGTTCCGCATCCAACCTCTACGACTCGATTTCTGAGCTCCCAACCGGGGAGACCTTTCGGTTCCATATCCAGTCAAACTCTCCGCGATTATAACGTTAGGAATTCTATTCGTAGGAAGTAAGAACGCGCTTTGTAGTTTATATTATAATAGAATATACTATTTAGTTAGACTCAATTCAATTCATTTTCCCAACGTCCTGCATCCGGAGATCACTTCACCGAAACCCCGATCGAGCTACCAACCGCCAACGCCCAGGAAAGTCTCGACGACGCCGGGGCCTGCCAATAACCTCCCCTACACAAAATCAGGCCGAACACCGATCCAGGGGATGAGCGGAGGCAACGAGGTAAGTGCAGTGCAATCATCCCAAATAGAGCCGAGCTGACGGGTCGTGAGACCCTGTAATACGCGAACGGTACGCGTCGCGTGTGCAAAACGGTGGTTCGAAATACGTCTGTTTCCGCGGTCCGTAGAAGGGTAACATATATTTTTCGGAACGTCTACCGCGGGACGTAACAATTGGTGGCAGCGGTGGGATCCTAAACCACCTCTCACCATGCCCGTTAACCCGGCTGATTGCACGCGTTCAAAATCCTACGATCTCGAAAGTAAACCGCTGACTCAAGACGAACTCTCCGCGATCCAGAAATCGCTCGCGACCAGGGAAAACCGCCTCCAGGAACAAGCTCGTAGTCTCGAACGTAAGCGTAATTTACTCGACTCGCAAATGTCCCAAGCCCAAGAAGACCTTAACAAGGATCGCGACGCGATAGCCGCTGAAAATGCACAGCTCCGCGAACAAATGGAGAAATTGTTGCTTGAAAATTCTCGCCCCGCCGAAGTAGTCGACACCGTCCCCGATCCGCTGGCGCATGTTCCGTATTACCGCGGACACGACGCGGAAGATTCTAATTTAACCCTGAAATCGGCGGTAGATTTGATTCCGACCTTCGACGGCACTCGACCTCCCGTATTACAGTTCACACGCGCATGCCTTCATGCGAAGTCCTTAATCCCTGTGCATTCCGAACGAAGCCTCGCGCGATTAATTGTGGGCAAGTTACGAGGACATGCCCTCTCGGCGGTAGAGTTCAAGCCGATAAGCACGGTCTCAGAAATATGCGAGCGATTGAAAACACTATTCGGTGCCAGCCACAAGGTCGATCATTATCGGGGACAATTGGCAAACTTGTACATGTACGAAAAAGAAAACATCTTCGACTACATTAACCGCGTAAGAGATTTGCACGCCGCTATATTAAATTGTATGGGAGACCACGCAGACGTAACGGAAATCGACGACTTCGCTAGGGATTGCTTTATCGATGGCACAATTCCCGGTATTAGATCGGAATTACTCACCGAGCGGAAGAAACACATGGATACGGTGTTCGACGAATCCGTCAAGATATTTAGGCGTCTCGAGACGGATAAACTAAGATA
This sequence comes from Megalopta genalis, assembly GCF_051020955.1. Taxonomy (NCBI): domain Eukaryota; kingdom Metazoa; phylum Arthropoda; class Insecta; order Hymenoptera; family Halictidae; genus Megalopta; species Megalopta genalis. The sequence goes on from NW_027476122.1 coordinate 474,785, forward strand.
CGGTAACATAAACACTCGAGAAGTACGGTTCGCGGGAAGTATATACAACCGTCGGGAAGAAACTGGATCCGACACGCATCGGTTTAGGGCACCGTCGCCGTACCGTCGCTCCGAACAAAGAGGCGCTTATGCAGGCCAACCCCGTAACGATAATACGGCCCGCCCGCATGCAGGCCATTACGACGCGCCGCCGCGCCATTACGACGCGCCGCCGCGCCATCGCGACGCGCCACCACGCCATTATGACGCGCCACCGCGCCAGTATGACACGACACAGCGTCGCCGAGGGGATGCATCCAGATCTCCGACCGATTACGACACATCGTCACGACAATACGACACCGCGAGTAGGTACGAGACACCGTCGCGCGACAATTATCGCTATGCCCCGCGCGGACAGAGTCAAAACAACGATTACACCCAAAAATTCTGTAATTACTGTAAATTCCCGGGGCACGACATCCACGAATGCAGGAAGCGAGAATACAATAACCGCATGCGTGAACAACATTCGGGAAACGAGCGCGACCTCCCGACCCGCCAAAACAACCGTCGGGAGGAAAACAGGAACAATCAAATAGTCCGGATGATCGCGGACGACGCGGAACCAAAGACGGAAGTAGGATCGCGCGAATAACTCTTCGACCCGCTGCAGCCGTACCGCACGTATCCGTTTCTCCACCCGAATTGATAAACACTGCGCAGTTGATGATAGACACCGGGGCGGAACCAAACATTATTAAAACCTCGCGCCTCAAACCGGACGTGGTCGTCAACGTTTCAGATACTATCAATATAACCGGGATTACGGACGGGGCGGTCACAACTATCGGTACGACGCTAATCTCGATCGCGGACGCGAAAGTCGAATTCCATGTGGTAGCCGACTCATTTCCTATCTCCGCGGACGGAATATTAGGCTCCACATTTCTATCACAGGGAGCGGAGATTTCATACAGAACCGAATCCTTAACATGGCAGGGAAACGAGTTTCCATTTACCACCCAAAAAAGATGCAAAATAGAGTCACGTACCGCGGCGTGTATCAAAATAAAGGTGACCGGACCAGAATATGGTTACCTGAGCCGTCGCGAAGTAGCGAAGGGGGTTTTCATTCCTCACTGCTGCGTTAGAAACTCCGGCGGACAAGCGACCGTGCGTTGCGTCAATACCACTAACGACCCGATAGATTTCACCATGCCGACCATGGAACTGGTGGAGTTGGAGGAGATCTTAGATGCCAACGAAGCGCAGAAGTATTTTCCAACCTCTGAATTGCAACGCACTAAGTCAAGCTCGATATATAATCTAAATTCCACAACCTCCCGCTATGAAAAGGTCACCGACATAATCAGTACGGACCATCTCGGCGAGGAGGAGCGGGAACACGTCGAACAATTACTCAAAGACAACCACGATCTCTTCCATCTCCCGGGGGAACGCCTCGGGAAAACCAATGCCGTACAACATAAAATAGTCACTACAGATCAAATACCGATTCACGTTAAACAATATCGATACCCGCCTGTCCATCGCGAAGAAATAAACAACCAAATGAGGGAGCTCCTGGATCAAGATATAGTCGCTCCCTCAAAATCACCATACAATAGTCCACTCTGGGTCGTGCCGAAAAAAGCCGACGCAGATGGGAACAAAAGATGGAGGATGGTGATCGACTTTCGCGCCATCAACGAAAAGTCTATTCCTGATGCGTATCCCCTACCTAGTATACTGGAAATCCTCGACCAGTTGGGGAGCGCAAAGTATTTTAGCGTATTTGACTTGGCGAGTGGCTTCCATCAAATAGGGATGCACCCTGACGATGCCGAGAAGACCGCTTTTTCGACGCCTTACGGTCACTACGAATTCAAGCGTATGCCTTTCGGTCTCCGAAACGCGCCCGCGACGTTTCAGCGCCTAATGGACAGCATTCTCACCGGCCTCCAGGGCAATGAATTGTTCGTGTATTTGGACGACATCGTCATTTACGCTCGCAGCCTGTCGGAGCATCGTGCGAAATTTTACAAACTGGCCGACAGATTGCGAGAGGCCAATCTGAAACTACAACCGTCTAAGTGTTCGTTCCTCCACCGTGAAGTGGCATATTTGGGCCATGTTATAGGCGAAGACGGCGTAAAACCTTGCCCGAAAAAGGTAGAAGCCGTACAGAATTTTCCCCGACCAAAATCCACGAAAAACTTGCGCGAATTCTTGGGTCTGTCAGGTTACTACAGGAGATTCATCCCCAAATTCTCACAAATCTCAAAACCCCTGACGGTTTTGTTAAAAAAGAACGCGAAATTCGTGTGGAACCTAGAACAGGAAAATGCCTTTAACACCCTCCGCGAAATCCTAATAACAGAGCCACTCCTCCAATACCCGGATTTCGCTAAAGAATTCAACATAACGACGGACGCTTCTGGATTTGCCATCGGCGGAATATTGAGCCAGGGGGAAATCGGAAGGGACCGTCCAATAGCTTACGCGTCACGATTGCTACATGGTGCCGAACTAAATTACTCGACTATAGAAAAGGAGTGTTTAGCCATCATATATTGCACTCAATATTTCAGGCCATACATTTACGGCCACAAATTCAAACTTATTACCGACCACCGCCCACTCGTGTGGATGAACTCAGTTAAGGATCCCACATCCCGATTACTGAGATGGAGATTAAAATTGGCAGAATTTGACTACACAATCTCCTACAAATCAGGCAAAGCTAACGTAAATGCAGACGCGCTTTCTCGAAACCCAGCTTCCGTACTCCCACTGTCAACAACATCAAATTCGTCAGATCCTTCCGACGCCGTAAGGAAACCCCGAAATCTTAATAAACAAACTTATTCTCCGACTCCATCACCAACCTCTCTCTCCACCTCTGACTCCCCCTTATCATCACCATATTCTCCACCCTCCCCACACTCGTCGACTTCGCGAGAAACCTCTCCCCACGTAAGCAGCCCAGCCATCTCCCCTCCTCAGGAGAGACGACAAACTCCGAGCCCGAGTAACGACGACGAAACTGATACGGACGAAGACGAAGTTATCTTCAAAGATTACAACCCCCCAGCGTCACCCCAAAAGAGAACTATAACGCACACACGAGACAGATTAATCATGAGAAACGATAACATCGCGGCATTCGTGACCACCAGTGGCCACCCGCTGGATGTGGGCGCCATCGACCTCTTTAAAGCCGGAAAAATTCCCAAAATCTCAGACCTCACCTTGTCTCGCGCAAGAGTATTAAAACTGGGTAACAAAAGACTAATCCTACTCCCAATTAAAAATTCGCAACACCACTTGGCAACCTACGAAGACCTACTCGAACTGTCCCAATCAATACTAGATGTAGCAACAGAACTGCAGTTAGATTCCATTAGTATCTCAAAAACACAACTGGACGATATACCATGGCACACTATTTATAAATTATTAGTTAACACTTTCGCAACTACCAACACAAAAATCTTTGCATGTGGCAACGAAGTCATTATACCCAAAGAGAGTGAGCGCCTGACTATCGTGAAGGAAAACCATCTGTCCGCTTTCGCCGGACACAAGGGAATTACCAAAACCTACAGGAGAATACGGGAAAAATATTATTGGCCCACATTGAAAAAAGAGGTACAGGAATTCGTTAACGCATGCGAATCATGCCAAAAGAAAAAATTAGTAAGGAACAAAACACGACAACCCATGACTATTACGGACACACCGGGTAAATCCTTCGAGAAAATATCTATGGACATAGTCGGCCCCCTCCCCACATCACCGAAAAATTATGCTTACATCCTTACAATCCAAGATCTCCTGACCAAATACTCCATGGCCCTCCCATTACGGACAGCAACAGCAATCGAGATCGCAGACACCTTCATAAAAAATTTCATTTGTCGATTCGGCGCACCGAAAGGTATCCTAACCGACCAAGGTGCCAATTTTCTGAGTTCCCTAATGAAGAATATTGCTAAAAGATTCAAAATTGATCAATTTAAAACAACCGCGTTCAGACCCCAAGGTAATAGCTCAATCGAAAGGTCGCACCATGTATTAATCGAATACCTCAAACAATACATGTCCAAGGGCGACTGGGACGAGTGGCTCCCGCTCGCAATGTTTTCGTATAATACAAGCGTACACGAAGGTACCCTCTATACCCCACACGAACTAGTGTTCGGATCTTTGGCAAGAACTCCGTCAGCCAACTCCCTGGCTCACGACTCATCCAACGAGTCCTACGCGAGATACTTAGAAAATTTACAAATTAAAATAACAGAAACCCTGACAGACGCCAGGAACAATCTAACCGTAGCGAAAAGGAGATCGAAGGCATATTACGACAGGAGGACGAACACGCAGTCCTTTTCCGTCGGAGATAGAGTCTACCTCCTCAAGGAGCCCAAACGTGGGAAATTCGACGACGAATACGTCGGCCCCTATACCGTCTTGGAATGCATGAGTAATTGTAACGTGCGACTTAAGATAAGGAATGGTTCTCGAGTAGTACATACCGATAAGATTAAGCGCGCCCCCACACAAACACACCATGTACAAACCATAACACACTCAACCACCACCACCACCGGAAGAGCCCCACAGCAGCAGCAATATATGACCGCAGGAGAACTACAAAACCGACACCAGTTTACTACGTGCAACGCGATCATGAAGACCTCAACCATCTGCATCATTGTCGCAATAGTGGAATCAGCCGCGGCCTTAATAGGCTGCGACTGCAACAGCCCCACGCTAAACACCTCGACAATTTCTACGATCGACAAACCCAAGTGTGAGTATACAGACACTAAACTCAACACTTCAAGCGTCCCGATCCAGCTGCTCCAACTCGTGAATTTCAAAGATGTCCCAGCATTCCAATGCAAAGTCGAAATCGACCGAACAATATACCACTGCGGGATGTACTCGCACACGTCCGTGGTTAGCAACGGAAGACAGGAATACATCCTAAACACCCCGAGGGACATTTGTAGAACGATGCACGACGCTGCACGATGCACGAATTTTGACTCTGCCTCCCGCGGGACAAGTAATTGGTTTGGAACGAAACAGCACCACAACCCGGAGTTTCACACTAGCAGGATCGATCAAACAGGACGGTACCTGCGGCGGAACCACCTATAGTGACCCATACGGCACGTGGGACAACGTGGTGGTCCAAGCAATTGTTAAAATCACTCTGAAGACATTTAGAGCGCCCGTCAAACTTAACAGCAACCAGCTCTACCTGCCCAACGGACAACGCTGCGCCCTGAGCGAGGAATATTGTATGGACTCCGAGGATGGATACACTTACTGGGCAGGCCTTCCCGAGGATCCATGCCGCACGAATAATTACAATGTCCTTTACGAGAGTAGGGCAATCAAAGCCACCACAAAAGATAACAACTTCGCCTCCATCTACACGGTGACTTCTGGCGATACAGCGTTCGCCCTGACGAGCACCGGCCGAACACAAACGTGCGGATATACGCTGATCAAGACGGAGCACCCCAAACTCCTAATTCTCGAAACATCAAAGGAAGGAAAGTTCAAAAACATAGCAAAACCCCAAGAAAATAATTTGGACATTTTTACATATGTGAACACCAAATTCGTCTATGTGGAAAAACACCTGAAATCGCAAATCGTAGCCCTCTACAAGGATATGATGAAGCAGAAATGCCAAACGGAACAACAAATACTTAAAAATATAATTTCCTTGGTACACACATCACCTGCGGAAGTGGCTGCCACAATAACCAGGGAGCCGGGATACATGGCCCTCCCCGCCGGCGAGGTTATATACATCGTCAAGTGCGTGCCGGTCCAGTGCACGCTCAGGAAAACGGACGACTGCTTCGACGAACTCCCAGTATCATATAGGAACGGTTCCTTCTTCCTGACTCCCAAAACACGAATCCTCGTGAGAACGGGAACACGAAGGACGTGCAACGAACTAATTCCACCTACCTACCGCATCCATGGCACTTGGTACAAATTCACACCGAGGCCGGTGGAAAGCGCCCCACCACCACCACTACAGCCGCTGACCACCTCGACATGGAAGTATACGGATCCATCCAATCTCGCAAGCGGAGGTATCTACACAGAAGAGGACCTCCAAAAACTCAACGAACATATAATGTTCCCGATAGAAAGGACCAGGACCGTGGAAGTGGTAGTGAAGTGACCCAGAACAAAGTTCCCCTTGAGTGCGTGACAGTAAAACAAAACCCCATAAGCGAAAACCCAAGTGCAAGCGAAAACCCAAACAATTCCAAAGACTCTAAAAAGGAATCATTAGAACTGTACAACTCCCGAACACCCCAGTACGTCAGATACAAAAAGGTCGCCCAAGAACCAGAGGAAGAATAATCCCTGCGGCATTATTCTTCCTGCGAAAGGGGGGAGGTGTTACGTCTCCCGACGTTTGATTAAGGACAATTACCATATAATTACTCGAATAAATATAAAATAAGTAAATATGTATTCACCTTATCATCGTAAGAATAAGATGCACACTCAGTTACATACCCACCTTCATAAGACACTACAGAACTCTACGTTAACTACACGTCTTTACCAACCACACAGAACCCACCGAACTCCACCACACCGATAACACTAAACCGCATGAACACTAATACTTAAGTAACATTAGAACATAACTCGTGGCGTTAGACATATTCTAAGTAGCCACAATTGCGCGCGGACTGGTGTTACGTCAGTCCGCTGAACGTGGCATCCCCGCTCCGAGCGCTCCGTTGCCATGGAGACCTCCCTCCACGACGACCGAGCCTACCAAGATGGCGGCGGGATCGCAGCCGAGGAGGACCCATGCGGAGCCGAGCAGAGCAGTTCCGCATCCAACCTCTACGACTCGATTTCTGAGCTCCCAACCGGGGAGACCTTTCGGTTCCATATCCAGTCAAACTCTCCGCGATTATAACGTTAGGAATTCTATTCGTAGGAAGTAAGAACGCGCTTTGTAGTTTATATTATAATAGAATATACTATTTAGTTAGACTCAATTCAATTCATTTTCCCAACGTCCTGCATCCGGAGATCACTTCACCGAAACCCCGATCGAGCTACCAACCGCCAACGCCCAGGAAAGTCTCGACGACGCCGGGGCCTGCCAATAACCTCCCCTACACAAAATCAGGCCGAACACCGATCCAGGGGATGAGCGGAGGCAACGAGGTAAGTGCAGTGCAATCATCCCAAATAGAGCCGAGCTGACGGGTCGTGAGACCCTGTAATACGCGAACGGTACGCGTCGCGTGTGCAAAACGGTGGTTCGAAATACGTCTGTTTCCGCGGTCCGTAGAAGGGTAACATATATTTTTCGGAACGTCTACCGCGGGACGTAACAATATACATGATTTAGCTTCACATGCAGGCGAAACAAACGAGTTACCTTCAAATACATGCGAAACACATGATTTAGCTTCAAATCAATGCGAAGTAGAAGGCTTAGCTTCAAATCCATGCGAAACGAATGGTTAGCTTCAGAAACTTATGATATACATGATTTTGCTTCAACTGCATGCGAAACAAACGAGTTAGCTTCAAATCCATGCGAAACAAACGAGTTAGCTTCAAATCCATGCGAAACTCATGATTTAGCTTCAAATCAATGCGAAATAGAAGGCTGATTTTCGAATCCATGCGAAACAAATGGTTTAGCTTCAAATACTTGTGATATACTAGATTTAGCTTCAACAGCATGCGAGACATACGAATTAGCTTTAAATCCATGCGATAGAAACGAGTTAGCATCAAATCCATGAGAAACACATGATTTACCTTCAAATCATTGCGAAATAGGAGGCTGATTTGCGAATCCATGCGAAGCAAATGGTTTAGCATCAAATACTTGTGATATACATGATTTAGCTTCAACTGCATGCGAAACAAACGTGTTAGCTATAAATCCATGCGAAACACATGATTTTGCTCCGAATCAATGCGAAGTAGAATGTTTAGATCCAAATCCATGCGAATCAAATGGTTTATCTTCAATTACTTGTGATATACATGATTTTGCTTCAACTGCATGCGAAACAAATTAGTTAGCTTCAAATCCATGCGAAACAAACGAGTTAGCTTCAAATCCATGCGAAACTCATGATTTAGCTTCAAATCAATGCGAAATAGAAGGATGATTTTCGAATCCTTGCGAAACAAATGGTTTAGCTTCAAATACTTGTGATATACATGATTTAGCTTCAACTGCATGGGAAACAAACGAGTTAGCTTCAAATCCAAGCGAAACACATGATTTAGCTTGAAATCAATGCGAAGTAGTAGCCCTAGTTTCAAATTCATGCGAATCGAATGATTTGGTTTCAAATACTTGCGAATATAAGCGATATAGCTTCAACTGCATGCGAATCAAACGAGTTAGCTTCAAATCCAATCGAAACACATGATTTAGCTTCAAATTCCTCCGAAGTAGAAGGCTTAGCTTTAAATACATGAGAAACAAATGATTTATCTTCAGATAATTGCGATATATGTGATATAGCTTCAAATCCATGCGAATCACAAGATTTAGCTTCAAATTCATGCGAATCACATGGACTAGCTTCATAGCTTCATATTCTTGCGAAACGAACGGTTTAGCTTCAAATACTTGTGACATACATGATTTAGCTTCAACTGCATGCGAAACAAACGAGTTAGCTTCAAATCCAAGCGAAATACATGATTTAGCTTGAAATCAATGCGAAGTAGAAGCCCTAGTTTCAAATTCATGCGAATCGAATGATTTGGTTTCTAATACTTGCGAATATAAGCGATATAGCTTCAACTGCATGCGAAACAAACGAGTTAGCTTCAAATCCAAGCGAAACACATGATTTAACTTCAAATTCTTGCGAATCACATGGTTTAGCTTCAAATCCTTGCTATGCAAATGGTTTAGCTTCAAATACTTGTTTATACATAATTTAGCTTCATCTGCATGCGAAACAAACGAATTAGCTTCAAATGTAAGCGAAACACATGATTTAGATTCAAATTCATGCGAAGTAGGAGGATTAGATTAAAATCCATGCGAAACGAATGGTTTAGCTTCAAATACTTGTGATATACATGATTTAGCTTCAACTGCATGCGGAACAAACGAGTTAGCTTCAAATCCAAGCGAAACACATGATTTAGCTTCAAATCAATGCGAAGTAGTAGCCTTAGTTTCAAATTTATGCGAAACGAATGATTTGCCTTCAAATACTTGCGAATATAAGCGATATAGCTTCAACTGCATGCAAACCATCGAATTAGCTTCAAATGCAAGCGAAACAATGATTTAGATTCAAATTCATGCGAAGTAGGAGGCTTAGATTCAAATCCATGCGAAACGAATGGTTTAGCTTCAAATACTTGTGATATACATGATTTAGCTTCAACTGCATGCGAAAAAAATGAGTTAGCCTCAAATCCAAGCGAAACACATGATTTAGCTTCAAATCAATGCGAAGTAGTTGCCTTAGTTTCAAATTTATGCGAAACGAATGATTTGGCTTCAAATACTTGCGAATATAAGCGATATAGCTTCAACTGCATGCGAAACTAACGAGTTAGCTTCAAATCCAAGCGAAAGACATGATTTAGCTTCAATTTCATGCAAAGTATAATTCTTAGCTTCAAATACATGCGAAATAAATGGTTTAGCTTCAAATACATGTTTTATACATGATTTAGCTTTAACTGCATGCGAAACAAACGAGTTAGCTTCAAATCCAAGCGAAACACATGATTTAGATTCAAATTAATGCGACGTAGGAGGCTTAGATTCAAATCCATGCGAAACGAACGGTTTAGCTTCAGATACATGCGAATATAAGCGATATAGCTTCAACTGCATGCGAAACAAACGAGTTAGCTTCAAATCCAAGCGAAACACATGATTTAGCTTCAAATTCTTGCGAATCACATGGTTTAGCCTCAAATCCTTGCGATGCAAATGGTTTAGCTTCAAATACTTGTTTATACATAATTTAGCTTCAACTGCATGCGAAACAAACGAATTAGCTTCAAATGCAAGCGAAACACATGATTTAGATTCAAATTCATGCGACGTAGGAGGCTTAGATTCAAATCCATGCGAAACGAACGGTTTAGCTTCAAATACTTGTGATATACATGATTTAGCTTCAACTGCATGCGAAACAAACGAATTAGCTTCAAATGCAAGCGAAACACATGATTTAGATTCAAATTCATGCGAAGTAGGAGCCTTAGATTCAAATCCATGCGAAACGAATGGTTTAGCTTCAAATACTTGTGATATACATGATTTAGCTTCAACTGCATGCGAAACAAACGAGTTAGCTTCAAATCCAAGCGAAACACATGATTTATCTTCAAATCAATGCGAAGTAGTAGCCTTAGTTTCAAATTTATGCGAAACGAATGATTTGGCTTCAAATACTTGCGAATATAAGCGATCTAGCTTCAACTGCATGCGAAACTAACGAGTTAGCTTCAAATCCAAGCGAAACACATGATTTAGCTTCAATTTCATGCAAGTATAAGTCTTAGCTTCAAATACATGCGAAATAAATGGTTTAGCTTCAAATACATGTTTTATACATGATTTAGCATAAACTGCATTGCGAAACAATCGAGTTAGCTTCTAATCCAAACTTCAAATCAATGCGAAGTAGAAGGAATGCGAAACAATCGCGTTAGCTTCAAATCCAAGCAAAACACATGATTTAGCTTCGAATCATTGCGCATTAGAAGGCTCAGCTTCAAATCCATGCGATACAAATGGTTTAGCTTCGAATACTTGTGATATACATGATTTAGATTCAACTGCATGCGAAACAAACGAGTTAGCTTCAAATCCAAGCGAAACACATGATTTAGATTCAAATTCATGCGACGTAGGAGGCTTAGATTCAAATCCATGCGAAACGAACGGTTTAGCTTCAAATACTTGTGATATACATGATTTAGCTTTAACTGCATGCGAAACAAACGAGTTAGCTTCAAATCCAAGCGAAACACATGCTTTAGATTCAAATTCATGCGACGTAGGAGGCTTAGATTCAAATCCATGCGAAACGAACGGTTTAGCTTCAAATACTTGTGATATACATGATTTAGCTTCAACTGCATGCGAAACAAACGAGTTAGCTTCAAATCCAAGCGAAACACATGATTTAGATTCAAATTAATGCGACGTAGGAGGCTTAGATTCAAATCCATGCGAAACGAACGGTTTAGCTTCAAATACATGCGAATATAAGCGATATAGCTTCAACTGCATGCGAAACAAACGAGTTAGCTTCAAATCCAAGCGAAACACATGATTTAGCTTCAAATTCTTGCGAATCACATGGTTTAGCTTCAAATCCTTGCGATGCAAATGGTTTAGCTTCAAATACTTGTTTATACATAATTTAGCTTCAACTGCATGCGAAACAAACGAATTAGCTTCAAATGCAAGCGAAACACATGATTTAGATTCAAATTCATGCGACGTAGGAGGCTTAGATTCAAATCCATGCGAAACGAACGGTTTAGCTTCAAATACTTGTGTTATACATGATTTAGCTTCAACTGCATGCGAAACAAACGAGTTAGCTTCAAATCCAAGCGAAACACATGATTTAGCTTCAAATCAATGCGAAGTAGTAGCCTTAGTTTCAAATTTATGCGAAACGAATGATTTGGCTTCAAATACTTGCGAATATAAGCGATATAGCTTCAACTGCATGCGAAACAAACGAATTAGCTTCAAATGCAAGCGAAACACATGATTTAGATTCAAATTCATGCGAAGTAGGAGGCTTAGATTCAAATCCATGCGAAACGAATGGTTTAGCTTCAAATACTTGTGATATACATGATTTAGCTTCAACTGCATGCGAAACAAACGAGTTAGCTTCAAATCCAATCGAAACACATGATTTAGCTTCAAATCAATGCGAAGTAGTTGCCTTAGTTTCAAATTTATGCGAAACGAATGATTTGGCTTCAAATACTTGCGAATATAAGCGATATAGCTTCAACTGCATGCGAAACTAACGAGTTAGCTTCAAATCCAAGCGAAAGACATGATTTAGCTTCAATTTCATGCAAAGTATAAGTCTTAGCTTCAAATACATGCGAAATAAATGGTTTAGCTTCAAATACATGTTTTATACATGATTTAGCATAAAGTGCATTGCGAAACAATCGAGTTAGCTTCTAATCCAAACTTCAAATGAATTCGAAGTAGAAGGAATGCGAAACAATCGAGTTAGCTTCAAATCCAAGCAAAACACATGATTTAGCTTTGAATCATTGCGCATTAGAAGTCTTAGCTTCAAATCCATGCGATACAAATGGTTTAGCTTCGAATACTTGTGATATACATGAATTAGCTTCAAATGCAGGCGAAACAAACCAGTAGGCTTCAAAACCGAGCAATACACATGATTTAGATTCAAATTCATTCGAAGTAGGAGGCTTAGCTTCAAATCCATGCGAAACGAATGGTTTAGCTTCAAATACTTGTGATATACATGATTTAGATTCAACTGCATGCGAAAACAACGGGTTAGCTTCAAATCCAATCGAAACACATGATTTAGCTTCAATTTAATGCAAAGTATAAGTCTGAGCTTCAAATACATGCGAAATAAATGGTTTAGCTTCAAATACATGTTTTGTACATGATTTAGCATAAACTGCATTGCGAAACAATCGAGTTAGCTTCTAATCCAAACTTCAAATCAATGCGAAGTAGAGGGAATGCGAAACAATCGAGTTAGCTTCAAATCCAAGCAAAACACATGATTTAGCTTCGAATCATTGCGCATTAGAAGGCTTAGCTTCAAATCCATGCGATACAAATGGTTTAGCTTCGAATACTTGTGATATACATGATGTAGCTTCAACTGCATGCGAAATAAACGCGTTAGCTTCAAATCCAAGCGAAACACATGATTTAGATTCAAATTCATGCGACGGAGGAGGCTTAGATTCAAATCCATGCGAAACGAACGGTTTAGCTTCAAATACTTGTGATATACATGATTTAGCTTTAACTGCATGCGAAACAAACGAGTTAGCTTCAAATCCAAGCGAAACACATGATTTAGATTCAAATTCATGCGACGTAGGAGGCTTAGATTCAAATCCATGCGAAACGAACGGTTTAGCTTCAAATACTTGTGATATACATGATTTAGCTTCAACTGCATACGAAACAAACGAGTTAGCTTCAAATCCAAGCGAAACACATGATTTAGCTTGAAATCAATGCGAAGTAGAAGCCCTAGTTTCAAATTCATGCGAATCGAATGATTTGGTTTCAAATACTTGCGAATATAAGCGATATAGCTTCAACTGCATGCGAATCAAACGAGTTAGCTTCAAATCCAATCGAAACACATGATTTAGCTTCAAATTCCTCCGAAGTAGAAGGCTTAGCTTTAAATACATTAGAAACAAATGATTTATCTTCAGATAATTGCGATATATGTGATATAGCTTCAAATCCATGCGAATCACAAGATTTAGCTTCAAATTCATGCGAATCACATGGACTAGCTTCATAGCTTCATATTCTTGCGAAACGAACGGTTTAGCTTCAAATACTTGTGATATACATGATTTAGCTTCAACTGCATGCGAAACAAACGAGTTAGCTTCAAATCCAAGCGAAACACATGATTTAGCTTGAAATCAATGCGAAGTAGAAGCCCTAGTTTCAAATTCATGCGAATCGAATGATTTGGTTTCAAATACTTGCGAATATAAGCGATATAGCTTCAACTGCATGCGAATCAAACGAGTTAGCTTCAAATCCAAGCGAAACACATGATTTAACTTCAAATTCTTGCGAATCACATGGTTTAGCTTCAAATCCTTGCTATGCAAATGGTTTAGCTTCAAATACTTGTTTATACATAATTTAGCTTCATCTGCATGCGAAACAAACGAATTAGCTTCAAATGTAAGCGAAACACATGATTTAGATTCAAATTCATGCGAAGTAGGAGGATTAGATTCAAATCCATGCGAAACGAATGGTTTAGCTTCAAATACTTGTGATATACATGATTTAGCTTCAACTGCATGCGGAACAAACGAGTTAGCTTCAAATCCAAGCGAAACACATGATTTAGCTTCAAATCAATGCGAAGTAGTAGCCTTAGTTTCAAATTTATGCGAAACGAATGATTTACCTTCAAATACTTGCGAATATAAGCGATATAGCTTCAACTGCATGCGAAACAAACGAATTAGCTTCAAATGCAAGCGAAACACATGATTTAGATTCAAATTCATGCGAAGTAGGAGGCTTAGATTCAAATCCATGCGAAACGAATGGTTTAGCTTCAAATACTTGTGATATACATGATTTAGCTTCAACTGCATGCGAAACAAATGAGTTAGCTTCAAATCCAAGCGAAACACATGATTTAGCTTCAAATCAATGCGAAGTAGTTGCCTTAGTTTCAAATTTATGCGAAACGAATGATTTGGCTTCAAATACTTGCGAATATAAGCGATATAGCTTCAACTGCATGCGAAACTAACGAGTTAGCTTCAAATCCAAGCGAAACACATGATTTAGCTTCAATTTCATGCAAAGTATAAGTCTTAGCTTCAAATACATGCGAAATAAATGGTTTAGCTTCAAATACATGTTTTATACATGATTTAGCTTTAACTGCATGCGAAACAAACGAGTTAGCTTCAAATCCAAGCGAAACACATGATTTAGCTTGAAATCAATGCGAAGTAGAAGCCCTAGTTTCAAATTCATGCGAAACGAATGATTTGGTTTCAAATACTTGCGAATATAAGCGATATAGCTTCAACTGCATGCGAAACAAACGAGTTAGCTTCAAATCCAATCGAAACGCATGATTTAGCTTCAAATTCCTCCGTTGTAGAAGGCTTAGCTTAAAATACATGAAAAAGCAAATGATTTATCTTCAGATAATTGCGATATATGTGATATAGCTTCAGATCCATGCGAATCACATGATTTAGGTTCAAATTCATGCGAATCACATGGACTAGCTTCATAGCTTCATATTCTTGCGAAACAGATGGATTAGATTCAGATACTTGTGATGTACATGTTTTAGCTTCAACTGCATGCGAAACAAACGTGTTAGCTTCAAATCCAAGCGAAACACATGATTTATCTTGAAATAAATGCGAAGTTGAAGGCTTTGCTTCAAATCCATTCGAAGCGAATGGTTTAGCTTCAGATACTTGTGATATACACGATTTATCTTCAAATGCAGGCGAAAAAAAACGAGTTAGCTTCAAATCCATGCGAAACCCATGGTTCAGCTTCAAATAATTGTGATTTACATGATTTATCTTCAACTGCATGCGAAAGAAACGAATTAGCTTCAAATGCAAGCGAAACGCATAATTAAGCTTCAAATACGTTCGAAATACATGGTTCAGATTAATATTCATGCAAAACAAATGGTTCAGCTTGAAATACTTGTGATATACATGAATTAGCTTCAAATGCAGGCGAAACAAACCAGTAGGCTTCAAAACCGAGCGATACACATGATTTAGATTCAAATTCATTCGAAGTAGGAGGCATAGCTTCAAATCCATGCGAAACGAATGGTTTACCTTCAAATACTTGTGATATACATGATTTAGATTCAACTGCATGCGAAAACAACGGGTTAGCTTCAAATCCAAGCGAAACACATGATTTAGCTTCAATTTCATGCAAAGTATAAGTCTTAGCTTCAAATACATGCGAAATAAATGGTTTAGCTTCAAATACATGTTTTGTACATGATTTAGCATTAACTGCATTGCGAAACAATCGAGTTAGCTTCTAATCCAAACTTCAAATCAATGCGAAGTAGAAGGAATGCGAAACAATCGAGTTAGCTTCAAATCCAAGCAAAACACATGATTTAGCTTCGAATCATTGCGCATTAGAAGGCTTAGCTTCAAATCCATGCGATACAAATGGTTTAGCTTCGAATACTTGTGATATACATGATTTAGCTTCAACTGCATGCGAAATAAACGAGTTAGCTTCAAATCCAAGCGAAACACATGATTTAGATTCAAATTCGTGCGACGTAGGAGGCTTAGATTCAAATCCATGCGAAACGAACGGTTTAGCTTCAAATACTTGTGATATACATGATTTAGCTTCAACTGCATGCGAAACAAACGAGTTAGCTTCAAATCCAAGCGAAACACATGATTTAGATTCAAATTCATGCGACGTAGGAGGCTTATATTCAAATCCATGCGAAACGAACGGTTTAGCTTCAAATACTTGTGATATACATGATTTAGCTTCAACTGCATGCGAAACAAACGAGTTAGCTTCAAATCCAAGCGATACACATGATTTAGCTTGAAATCAATGCGAAGTAGAAGCCCTAGTTTCAAATTCATGCGAATCGAATGATTTGATTTCAAATACTTGCGAATATAAGCGATATAGCTTCAACTGCATGCGAAACAAACGAGTTAGCTTCAAATCCAATCGAAACACATGATTTAGCTTCAAAATCCTCCGAAGTAGAAGGCTTAGCTTTAAATACATGAGAAACAAATGATTTATCTTCAGATAATTGCGATATATGTGATATAGCTTCAAATCCATGCGAATCACATGATTTAGCTTCAAATTCATGCGAATCACATGGACTAGCTTCATAGCTCCATATTCTTGCGAAACAGATGGATTAGATTCAGATACTTGTGATGTACATGTTTTAGCTTCAACTGCATGCGAAACAAACGTGTTAGCTTCAAATCCAAGCGAAACACATGATTTATCTTGAAATCAATGCGAAGTTGAAGGCTTTGCTTCAAATCCATTCGAAGCGAATGGTTTAGCTTCAAATACTTGTGATATACACGATTTATCTTCAAATGCAGGCGAAAAAAAACGAGTTAGCTTCAAATCCATGCGAAACCCATGGTTTAGCTTCAAATAATTGTGATTTACATGATTTGTCTTCAACTGCATGCGAAAGAAACGAATTAGCTTCAAATGCAAGCGAAACGCATAATTCAGCTTCAAATACGTTCGAAATACATGGTTCAGATTAATATTCATGCAAAACAAATGGTTCAGCTTCAAATACTTGTGATATACATGAATTAGCTTCAAATGCAGGCGAAACAAACCAGTAGGCTTCAAAACCGAGCGATACACATGATTTAGATTTAAATTCATTCGAAGTAGGAGGCTTAGATTCAAATCCATGCGAAACGAATGGTTTAGCTTCAAATACTTGTGATATACATGATTTAGATTCAACTGCATGCGAAAACAACGGGTTAGCTTCAAATCCAAGCGAAACACATGATTTAGCTTTAATTTCATGCAAAGTATAAGTCTTAGCTTCAAATACATGCGAAATAAATGGTTTAGCTTCAAATATATGTTTTGTACATTATTTAGCATAAACTGCATTGCGAAACAATCGAGGTAGCTTCTAATCCAAACGTCAAATCAATGCGAAGTAGAAGGAATGCGAAACAAACGAGTTAGCTTCAAATAAAAAGCGAAACACATGATTTAGCTTGAAATCAATGCGAAGTAGAAGCCCTAGTTTCAAATTCATGCGAATCGAATGATTTGGTTTCAAATACTTGCGAATATAAGCGATATTGCTTCAACTGCATGCGAAACTAACGAGTTAGCTTCAAATCCAAGCGAAACACATGATTTAGCTTCAATTTCATGCAAAATATAAGTCTTAGCTTCAAATACATGCAAAATAAATGGTTTAGCTTCAAATACATGTTTTATACATGATTTAGCATAAAGTGCATTGCGAAACAATCGAGTTAGCTTCTAATCCAAACTTCAAATCAATTCGAAGTAGATGGAATGCGAAGCAATCGAGTTAGCTTCAAATCCAAGCAAAACACATGATTTAGCTTCGAATCATTGCGCATTTGAAGGCTTAGCTTCAAATCCATGTGATACAAATGGTTTAGCTTCGAATACTTGTGATATACATGATTTAGCTTCAACTGCATGCGAAACAAACGAGTTAGCTTCAAATCCAAGCGAAACACATGATTTAGATTCAAATTCATGCGACGTAGGAGGCTTAGATTCAAATCCATGCGAAACGAACGGTTTAGCTTCAAATACTTGTGATATACATGATTT
The DNA here is from genome assembly GCF_051020955.1 of Megalopta genalis. Lineage (NCBI taxonomy): Eukaryota > Metazoa > Arthropoda > Insecta > Hymenoptera > Halictidae > Megalopta > Megalopta genalis. The sequence continues at coordinate 492,936 of NW_027476122.1, forward strand.
AGATTCAACTGCATGCGAAAACAACGGGTTAGCTTCAAATCCAAGCGAAACACATGATTTAGCTTTAATTTCATGCAAAGTATAAGTCTTAGCTTCAAATACATGCGAAATAAATGGTTTAGCTTCAAATATATGTTTTGTACATGATTTAGCATAAACTGCATTGCGAAACAATCGAGGTAGCTTCTAATCCAAACGTCAAATCAATGCGAAGTAGAAGGAATGCGAAACAATCGAGTTAGCTTCAAATCCAAGCAAAACACATGATTTAGCTTCGAATCATTGCGCATTAGAAGGCTTAGCTTCAAATCCATGCGATACAAATGGTTTAGCTTCGAATACTTGTGATATACATGATTTAGCTTCTACTGCATGCGAAATAAACGAGTTTGCTTCAAATCCAAGCGAAACACATGATTTAGATTCAAATTCGTGCGACGTAGGAGGCTTAGATTCAAAACCATGCGAAACGAACGGTTTAGTTTCAAATACTTGTGATATACATGATTTAGCTTCAACTGCATGCGAAACAAACGAGTTAGCTTCAAATCCAAGCAAAACACATGATTTAGCTTCGAATCATTGCGCATTTGAAGGCTTAGCTTCAAATCCATGTGATACAAATGGTTTAGCTTCGAATACTTGTGATATACATGATTTAGCTTCAACTGCATGCGAAACAAACGAGTTAGCTTCAAATCCAAGCGAAACACATGATTTAGATTCAAATTCATGCGACGTAGGAGGCTTAGATTCAAATCCATGCGAAACGAACGGTTTAGCTTCAAATACTTGTGATATACATGATTTAGCTTTAACTGCATGCGAAACAAATGAGTTAGCTTCAAATCCAAGCGAAACACATGATTTAGATTCAAATTCTAGCGACGTAGGAGGCTTAGATTCAAATCCATGCGAAACGAACGGTTTAGCTTCAAATACTTGTGATATACATGATTTAGCTTCAACTGCATGCGAAACAAACGAGTTAGCTTCAAATCCAAGCGAAACACATGATTTATCTTGAAATCAATGCGAAGTTGAAGGCTTTGCTTCAAATCCATTCGAAGCGAATGGTTTAGCTTCAAATACTTGTGATATACACGATTTATCTTCAAAGGCAGGCGAAAAAAAACGAGTTAGCTTCAAATCCATGCGAAACCCATGGTTTAGCTTCAAATAATTGTGATTTACATGATTTGTCTTCAACTGCATGCGAAAGAAACGAATTAGCTTCAAATGCAAGCGAAACGTATAATTCAGCTTCAAATACGTTCGAAATACATGGTTCAGATTAATATTCATGCAAAACAAATGGTTCAGCTTCAAATACTTGTGATATACATGAATTAGCTTCAAATGCAGGCGAAACAAACCAGTAGGCTTCAAAACCGAGCGATACACATGATTTAGATTCAAATTCATTCGAAGTAGGAGGCTTAGATTCAAATCCATGCGATACAAATGGTTTAGCTTCGAATACTTGTCATATACATGATTTAGCTTCAACTGCATGCGAAACATACGAGTTAGCTGCAAATCCAAGCGAATCACATGTTTTAGATCCAAATCAATGCGAAGTTGACGGCTTAGCTTCAAATCCATGCGAAACGAATTATTTACTTTCAAATACTTGCGAATATAAGTGATATAGCTTCAAATGCAGGCGAAACAAACGAGTTAACTTCAAATCCATGCGAAACACATGATTTAGATCCAAGCCAATGCGAAGTGGAAGGCTTAGCTCCAAATCCATGTGAATCAAATGGTTTCGCTTCAACTACTTGTGATATACATGATTTATCTTCAACTGCATGCGAAACAAACGAGTTAGCTTCAAATCCAAGCGAAACACATGCTTTAGCTGCAAATCAATGCGAAGTAGTGGGCTTAGCTTCAAATCCATGCGAATCAAATGGTTTAGCTACAAATACTTGTGATATACATGATTTAGCTTCAGCTGCATGCGAAACAAACGATTTTGCTTCACACCCAAGGGAAACACATGATTTAACATCAATTCAATGCGAAGTAGAAGGCGTAGCTTCAAATCAATGCGAAACAAATGGTTTAGCATCAAATACTTGTGATATACATGATTTAGCTTCAACTGCATGCGAAACCAACGAGATAGATTCAAATCCAAGCGAAACACATGATTTAGTTTCAAATCAATGCGAAGTAGAAGGCTTAGCTACAAATCCGAGCGAAACATATGATTTAGCTTCAAATTCATGCGAAGTAGAATGCTTAGTTTCAGATTGATGCGATACGAATGATTTATCTTCAAATACTTGTGATATACATGATTGATCTTCAACTGAATGCGAAACAAACGAGTTGGCTTCAAATCCAAGAGAAACACAAGATTTAGCTTCAAATCAATGCGAAGTAGAAGGCTTAGCATCAAATCCATGCGATACAAATGATTTAGCTTCATATACTTGCGATATAACTGATATAGATTCAAATGCAGGCGAAACAAGAGAGTTAGCTTCAAATCCAAGCGTAACACATGATTTAGCTTCAAATCAATGCGAAGTAGAAGGCTTAGCTTCAAATCCATGCGAAACAAATGGTTTAACTTCAGATACTTGTGATATACTTGATTTATCTTCAAATGCAGGCGAAAAAAACGAGTTAGCTACAAATCCATGCGAAACACATGGTTTAGCTTCAAATACTTATGATTTACATGATTTAGCTTCAACTGCATGCGAAACGAACGAATTTGCTTCAAATCCATGCGAAACACATGGTTTGGCTTCAAATACTTGTGATTTACATGATTTAGCTTCAACTGCATGCGAAACAAACGAATTAGCTTCAAATGCAAGCGAAACACATGATTTAGATTCAAATTCATGCGAAGTAGGAGGCTTAGATTCAAATCCATGCGAAACGATTGATTTAGCTTCAAATCAATGCGGAGTGGAAGGCTTATCTTCGAAACCATGCGAAACAGATGGTTTAGATTCACATACTTGTGATAAAAGTGATTTAAATTCAACTGCATGCGAAACAAACGAGAGAGCATCAAATTCAAGCGTAACACACGACTTACCTTCAAATCAATGCGAAGTAGAAGAGGTAGCATCATATCCATGCGACACATATGATTTAGCTTCAAATACTTGCGATATAAGTGATATAGCTTCAAATGCAGGAGAAACAAAAGCGTGAGCTCCAAATCCAAGCGTAACTCATGATTTAGCTTCAGATCAATCCGATGTAGAAGGCTTAGCTTCAAATCCGTGCGAAACAAATGAGTTAGTTATAAATACTTGTGATATACATGATTTAGCTTCAAATGCAGGCGAAACAAACGAGTTAGCTTCAAATCCATGCGAAACACATGATTTAGCTACAAATTCATTCGATACACATTGTTTAGCTTAATATTCATGCCAAACAAGTGGTACAGCTTCAAATACTTGTGATATACATGATTTAGTTTCAACTGCATGCGAAGCAAACGAGTTTGCTTCAACTCTATTCGAAACACACGATTTAGCTTCAAATGAATGCGAAATAGACATCTTATCTTCGAATACATGCAAAACAATTAGTTTAGCTTCAAATACTTGCGATACACATGATTTATCTTCAAATGCAGGCGAAAAAAAACGAGTTAGCTTCAGATCCATGCGAAACACATGGTTTAGCTTCAAATAAATGCGCAGTAGAAGCCTTAACTTCAAATACATGACAAACAAATGATCTATATTCAGATAATTGCGATATAAGTGATATAGCTTCAAATGCAGGCGAAACAATCGAGTTAGCTTCAAATCCATGCGAATCACACGATTTAGTTTCAAATCAATGCGAAGTAGAAGCCTTAGATTTAAATACATGAGAAGCAAATGATTTATCTTCAGATAATTGCGATATATGTGATATAGCTTCAAATACTTGCGGAACACATGATTTAGCTTCAAATCAATGCGAAGTAGAAGGCTTATCTTCGAAACCATGCGAAACAGATGGTTTAGCTTCAAATACTTGTGATATACATGATTTAGCTTCAAGTACATGCGAAACAAACGAGTTAGTTTCAAATACAAAAGAAACACATGATTTAACTTCAAATCAATGACGAGTAGAAGGCTTAGTTTCAAATCAATGCGAAACAAATGTTTTGGCTTCTAATACTTGTGATATACACGATTTAGCTTGAACTGCATGTGAAACAAGCGAGTTAGCTTCACACCCAATGAAAAAATATGATTTAGCTTCAAATCAATGCGAAGTAGAATGCTCAGCTTCAAATCCATGCGAAACGAATGATTTGGCTTCAAATACTTGCGAATATAAGTGATGTAGCCTCAACTGCATGCGAAAAACACAAGTGGTGCGACACAAATGTTATAGCTTCAAATAGTTGTGATATACATAATTTAGCTTTAGCTGCATGCTAAACAAACGAGTTAACTTCAAATCCATGCGAAACACATCATTTAGCTTCAAATCAATGCGAAGTAGAAGGATTAGCATCAAATCCATGCGAACAGAATGATTTGGTTTCAAATACTTGCGATATAAGTCATATAGCTTCAACTGCATGCTAAACAAACGAGTCAACTTAAAATCCAAGCGAAACACATGATTCTGCAACAAATCAATGCGAAGTAGAAGGCTTAGATTCAAATCCATGCGAAACAAATGGTTTAGCTTCAAATACTTGTGATATGCATGATTCAGCTTCAATTGCAGGAGAAATAAACGAGTTAGCTTCAAATCCAAGCGAAACATATGATTTAGCTTCAAATATTTGCGAAGTAGAAGTCTTAGCTTCAAATCCATGCGAAACGAATGACTGAGCTTCAAATACTTGCGATTATACGTGATATGACTTCGAATGCAGCCGAAACAAACGAGTTATCTTCAAATCCATACGAAACACAAGTTTTAGCTTCTAATCAATGCGAAGTAGAAGGCTTAGTTTCAAATCCAAGCGAAACAGATGGTTTAGCTTCAACTGCATGCGAAACAAACGAGTTAGCTTCAAATCCATGCGAAACAGATGGTTTAGCTCCAAATACTTGTGATATACATGATTTGGCTTCAATTGCAGGAGAAACAAACGAGTTAGCTTCAAATCCAAGCGAAACATATGATTTAGCTTCAAATCATTGCGAAGTAGAAGGCTTAGCTTCAAATCCATGCGAAACACATGATTTAGCTTGAAATCAATGCGAACTAGAAGGCTTAGCATCAAATCCATGCGAATCAAATGGTTTAGCTTCAAATACTTGTGATATACACGATTTTGCTTCAACTGCGTGCGAAACAATCGAGTTATCTTGAAATCCAGGCGGAATACATGATTTAGCTACAAATCAATGCGAAGTCGAAGGCTTAACTTCAAATCCATGCGAAACAAATGGTTTAGCTTCAAATATTTGTGATAAACATGATTTAGCTTCAAATGCAGGCGAGACAAATGAGTTAGCTTTAAATCCATGCGAAACAAACGAGTTAGCTTTAAATCCATGAGAAACCCATGATTTAGCTTAAAATAAATACGAGGTAGAAGGTTTACATTCGAATCCATGCGAAACAAATGGTTTAGCTTCAAATACTTGTGATATACACGATTTAGGTTCAACTGCATGCGCAACAAACGTGTCAGCATTAAGTCCATACGAAACACATGATTTAGCTTCAAATCGAAGCGAAATACATGATTAAGCTTCCAATCAATGCGAAGTAGAAGGCTTAGCTTCAAATCCATGCGAATCAAATGGTTTAGCTTCTAATACTTGTGATATACATGATTTTGCTTCAACTGCATGCGAAACAAGCGAGTTATCTTCAAATCCATGCGAAACAAATGAGTTTGCTTCAAATCCATGAGAAACACATGATTCAGCATCAAATCATTGCGAAATAGAAGACTGATTTTCGAATCCATGCGAAACAAATGGTTTAGCTTCAAATACTTGTGATATACATGATTTAGCTTCAACTGCATGCGAAACAATCGTGTTATGTTTAAATCCATGTGAAACACATGATTTAGCTCCAAATCAATGCGAAGTAGAAGGCTTAGCTCCAAATCCATGGGAATCAAATGGATTAGCTTCAAATACTTGTGATATACATGATTTAGATTCAACTGCATGCGAAACAATCGAGTTATCTTTAAATCCATGTGAAACACATGATTTAACTTAAAATCAATACGAAGTAGAAGGTTTATCTTCGAATCCATGCAAACAAATGGATTAGCTTCAAATATTAGCGATATACATGATTTAGCTTCAAATGCAGGCGAAAGAAACGAGTTAGCTTCAAATCAATGCGATACAAACGAGATAGTTTTAATTTCATGCGAAACGCATGATTTAGCTTCGAATCAGTGCGAAATAGGAGGCTTAGCTTCAAATCCATGCGAATCAAATGGATTATCTTCAAATACTTGTGATATTCATGATTTAGCTTCAACTGCATGCGAAACAAACGTGTGAGCTTTAAATCCTTGCGAAACTCACGATTTAGCTCCAAATCAAAGCGAAGTCGAAGGCTTAGAATCAAATCCATGCGACACAAATGATTTAGCTTCAAATACTTGCGATATAAGTGATATAGCTTCAAATGCAGGAGAAACAAAGGAGAGAGCTTCAAATCCAAGCGTAAGACACGATTTAGCTTCAAATAAATGCGAAGGAGAAGGCTTAGCTTCAAATCCATGCGAATCAAATGGATTGTCTTCAAATACTTGTGATATTCATGATTTAGCTTCAACTGCATGCGCAACAAACGTGTTAGCTTTAAATCCATGCGAAACACATGATTTAGCTTCAAATCCAAGCGAAACACATGATTTAGCTTCAAATCAATGCGAACTAGACGCCTTAGCTTCAAATCCATGCGAAACGAATGATTGAACTTCAAATACTTGCGAATATAAGAGATATAGCTTCGAATTCAAGCAAAACAAACGAGTTAGATTCAAATTCATGCGAAACACATGATTTAGCTTCAAATCAATGCGAAGTAGAAGGCTTAGTTTCAAATCCAAGCGAAACACATGACTTAGCTTCAAATCAATGCGAAGTAGAAGGCTTAGCTTCAAATCCATGCGAAACAAATGGTTTTGCTATAAATACTTGTGATATAGTTATATAGTTATCTTCAAACCCATGCGAAACACATGATTTAGCTTCAACTCAATGCGAAGTAGGAGGCTCAGCATCAAATCCATGCGACACATATTATTTAGCTTCATATACTTGCGATATGAGTGATATAGCTTCAAATGCAGGCGAAACAAACGAGTGAGCTTCAAATCCAAGCGTAACACATTATTTAACTTCAAATCAATGCGAAGTAGAAGGCTTAGATTCAAATCCATGCGAAACACATCATTTAGCTTCAAATCAATGCGAAGTAGAAGGATTAGCATCAAATCCATGCGAACAGAATGATTTGGTTTCAAATACTTGCGATATAAGTCATATAGCTTCAACTACATGCTAAACAAACGAGTCAACTTAAAATCCAAGCGAAACACATGATTCTGCAACAAATCAATGCGAAGTAGAAGGCTTAGATTCAAATCCATGCGAAACAAATGGTTTAGCTTCAAATACTTGCGAACATAAGTGATATAGCTTCAAGTGCAGGCGAAACAAACGACTTAGCTTCAGATCCATGCGAATCACATGATTTAGCTTCAAATCAATGCGAAGTAGAATGGTCAGCTTCAAATCCATGCGAAACGTATGATTTGGCTTCAAATACTTGCGAATATAAGTGATATAGCCTCAACTGCATGCGAAACAAACGAGTTATCTTCAAATCCAAGCGAAACACATGATTCAGCTTCAAATCAGTGCGAAGTAGAAAGCTTAGCTTCAATTCCATGCGAAACAAATGGTTTAGCTTCAAATACTTGTAGTATACATTATTTAGCTTCAACTGCATCCGAATCAAACGAGTTTTCTTCAAATCCAAGCGAATCACATGATTAAGCTTCCAATTAATGCGAAGTAGAAGGCGTAGCTTCAAATTCATGCGGAACGAATGATTGACCTTCAAATACTTGCGAATATAAGTGATATAGCTGCAAATGCATGCCAAACAAACAAGTTAGCTTCAAATTCATGCGAAACGCATGATGTAGCTTCAAATCAATGCGAAGTAGAAGGCTTATCTTCAAATCCATGCGAAACAAACGAGTTAGTTTCAAATCCATGCGAAACACATGATTTACTTTCAAATTAATGCGAAGTAGAAGGCTTAGCTTCACATCAATGCGAAACAAATGGTTTTTGCTTCAAATACTTGTGATATACATGATTTAGCTCCAAATGCAGGCGATACAAACGAGTTTGCTTCAAATCCATGCGAAACGAAAGGTTTAGCTTCAAATACTTGCGAATATAAGTGATATAGCTTCAAATGCAGGCGAAACAAACGAGTTAAGTTCAAATCCATGCGAAACACATGATTTAACTTCAAATCAATGCGAAGTAGAAGGCTTAGTTTCAAATCCATGCGAATCAAATGGTTTAGCTTCAAATACTTGTGATATACATGATTTAGCTTCAAATGCATGCGAAACAATCATGTCGGCTTCAAATCCAAGAGAAACTCATGATTTATCACCGAATAATGCAGGCGAAACGATCGAGTTGTGAATGGAGTGAAGTATAAAAAGTTATTTATGCGATGCGGTTATTGCGTGGATCGGCGAGATTGTTCGTCGACTATGAAAAATGTTGTCGCAAATGGATCGAGATGAAGCGAGCATTGGAATCTGAATTTGCTAAAACTGCAGATAGGTACAAGATACATACAGAGTTGTCACGTAAAATTAAAAGATCGGACGAGTCGTATCAAGAATACATTTATCAAATGTTGGAGATTGCGAAGCAAGCGGACATGGAAGTATCAACAGTTATTAAGTATATTATTGACGGAGTTCAGGATTTCGAGACAAACAAAACGATATTGTACGGTGCTAGAAATATACGTGAGTTGAAAGAAAAATTCGAAATTTACGAAGGCATGAAGGAAAAATCAGGAACGAAAAACAGGCGACCTGAGGAGAAGAAGAAGACGACCGTCCATGGAACCTCATCACAAGGTGAATCACAGCAAGTGGCACAGCAAGAAATACGGCGATGTTTTTTGTGTGGAAACCGATACCATACGGCTGCAAACTGCCCGACGAAAGAAAGAGGACCCAAGTGTGTCTGAAGCGTCGAGAAAGAAGCGAGTTAAAGAGGTGCAAGTTGGAAATTGTAAGTTGACAGCGTTAATAGATTCTGGAAGCGAACTGAATTTGATGCGAGCGGATTATTATGTTAAAATTGGTGCTCCTAGATTGAATAATAAGATTTTGCAATATTGTGGTGTCGGAGCAGAGAGCAACCACACATTAGGGGAATTTTCAACAACTATTGCAATAGATCAGATAACATATCGAATAAATATACACGTTCTACCCAATACCTTGTAGTCCCATAGTTTAATAATCGGTACAGAATTTTTAGATTCCGTAGAACTAAGTACGAAAGGAGGAGAAATTTTTATTAAAAAAATAGATTTGCCGGAAATATTTAATGTCAATGTCGAGGCTATAGTTGACAATGTAGAGTTATCACACATTGCGATTCCTGAACATAGAAAACTTATAGAAGATTGTGTTGCAAGTTATAAACCATCTAAAACGAAAGAGTAGGGATTAAAATGAGCTTGATACTGCAAGACGAGATCCCAGTGTACGAGAGACCGCGAAGATTGTCTCCCGGGGATAAATCTGAAGTTGATAAACAAATAACGTCATGGTTGAAAGATGAAATAATTCGAGAGTCTTGTTCAGATTACGCAAATCGAATTGTACTAGTAAAGAAGAAGGATGGTTCAACTAGAATTTGTGTTGACTACAGATAGCTTAATAAAAATATTGTAAAAGATAGATATCCCCTACCTTTGATACGGGATCAATTGGATTTATTAGAAGGCGCGAAAGTATTTAGTACGTTGGATCTCAGAAATGGATTTTTTCATGTTCCTATTGATGAGAGTAGCAGAAAATACACCGCCTTCGTGACTCCCACCGGTCATTATGAATTTCTAAAGGTACCGTTTGGGTTATGTAATTCGCCAGCCGTCTTTCAAAAGTTTATAAATGCAGTGTTCAAAGAGATAATTGCAACCGGGGTCGTTTTGACATACATGGACGATTTAATAGTACCTTCTTCTGATTTCTCACGCCGTATCGAGAATCTCAAATTAATATTAAATGTTGCTAGTGAGAATATGCATTATTGATTAATTGGAGCAAGTGTTGTTTTTTGCAGACAACAGTAGAATATTTAGGTCACATTGTTGGAAACGGTAGCATTCGACCGTCAGAACGAAAGAGTAGTGCTGTTACGAATTTTCCGAGACCTAGATGTGCTAGAGATGTTCAGAGTTTGCTTGGTTTAGCGGGAAATTTCAGAAAGTTTGTGTACCAATACTCCGTTATTGCGAGACCATCGTCGAATTTATTAAGAAAAGATATCAAGTTCAAGTTTGAAGCGAGTGAACAAGAAGCTTTCGATAGGCTAAGATTAGCTCTAAGCGGAAAATCTGTACTAAAGTTGTATTGTGTGGGTGCAGAGACAGAAGTACATACAGACGCATGTAGTATGGGATATGGTATGATATTGTTGCAGCGCGATAGCGAAGCGAGTGGTAAAACTACTCCAGCCAAAGAAAAGTATACAAGCTACGAGCTTGAAGTTTTGGCAATTGTAAAGGCGTTGATGAAATTTCGTGTTTATCTACTCGGCATTTCATTTAAAATTGTGACGGATTGTCAAACGTTTGCGTTAACGATGAGGAAAAAGGACTTATGTGAGCGTGTGGCCAGGTGGGCGCTTCTCTTGGAAGAGTTCGACTACAGCGTGGAGCATAGAACGGGAAGAAATATGGCACATGTTGACGCGCTATGCCGAAACCCACTACCTACAATTATGCTAGTGGGAGAAAACGAACTAGGGATTATCGCAAATTTGAGAAGAGCGCCGGTACAGGACGACAACTTGAGGAAAATTCGAGATAATATTGAGCGGTTCGAAGGCGATGTGTACCCGTTGCGAAATGATATTCTGTATAGAGAGGTTGATGATACGCCGTTGGTAGTTGTGCTGAGGACAACGCACATCCAGATAGTTCGACAGGCGCACGAGCACGGTCATTTCGGTATTTCCAAAACAGAGGCGCTCGTAAAGAGAGATTACTGGTTTAAGGAGATACGGAAAAAGGAAGCAGCACGATATAGAGAGGGAGTGAAAAGGACACAGGCTCTCTGATCCGGGGTTAAAATTCTACCCGAAGTTTCTTGGACCATACCGTGTGACAAGAATACTGCGGAATGACCGCTACGAAGTGCAGAAGGTGGGTAATCATGAAGGGCCGCAGGAAACATCCACTGCAACCGATTACATGAAGCTATGTGTACCGACGAAGAGGACGATTTTTCCGGTGAAAGTGAAAGTTCGTACAGTGGCGATGAGAACATCTGTGGGCAGATGTCCGGTCAGGACGAACGAGTGTAGTATCGTAATTTAGTGGGTACGTTTAGGATGAGGAGGAGTGTTAGGCTTAGGAGACCGTAGTTTTAAGACTTTGTATTTATGGTAGGCAATAGAAGAGAAACGTTGGCGAAGGCCGGGTCAGATAGGAAAAACCCTTGGCGACGGAGTGCCGGCGGATGCGATTGTCACGTTTTTGGAAAAGGCAGGCGTTGTGTCGAAGGAGCGTGTATGGAGTGGACAGGGTGTGTTCGAGAGTCGTCGAGAGAGGAGCGTTGCGAGTCGTAGAATTAACTGAAGTAGTTGTAATCCTAATTGTAGATACGGTACGCGATATTTCCTGTTTTCATCACGTTTAGTTCTTTCCTAATCAATACATATTCTATATTGTTTAAATATTGAACAAATTTCTACATTTCAATATTTTCTTCTTCTGAGACCGGAAACGGCGTCTGCTTCGCACAGATTCAAGAAAATTCACGCGTTTTCACCGCCGGTATCCCGCATCTGCATCGCAAATGCGGGTCGATGGACACTTTTCCGTGGCCGCGACACGGCGGTCGATGGAACTCCGATGGCGGCGCTAATTAGTTATCGCTCGAAATATTCGAAATAAGGAACGTCGCCGAGAATTCTCTATTTTCATCGGAAATATTGTTGCGCTTTTATTTTATTCGCACGGTAGAATCTGGATTATCCGAAGCTGCAATATCTGATTATTCTAAATACGACTGCATATTCGAGCCTGCACTACGATTTCTTTCTGCACTGAATTAACACTTCTTCGTTTTCATAATTTGTCTGATAATAATAATCTGTCATTCGTAAACTTTGATCACAGATGAATCAAATTTTGTTTCGATTTGCAAGAAATGAATAGCACAGTGGAGACTCTCTTATCTGAAGGTTTCTGTTTGTAATATTTGCATTTATGACAAAAGCAACTAGGTCGAATACAGCACGTTGTAAATGCAATACAAAAATTCAATAGTATTTATAATAACGTTCTCGTTAATATCAACTGAATGGAACTGCTGAGAATGAAAATAAATTTTTATTTAACTCCTGCTCGCTGCGATCGAGGTGGAGAATTTCTATTTTGCATTAAGATCCGCGGTCTACTCGTAATACAACCGGTGAATTTCCTCTGCGAGCAATCTGTGAGTCTTGACAATAACATTTTCCAGCGTTGCAGAATCTAATTCTAAAGGTCGGTATGCAGGTTGATAGCCATTTCTCCCGGTTTTCGCCGTGAACGCATTACAGTAAAATTTCCCAAATTTTTCATCAGCTTGTGAACAAAAGTGAAGAATTTGGAAGAAGGAGATTCGATTATTCGAGCCTCGTGGCTCGTTTTTGTAACAATAATAATATTTACATAATTATAAAAACGAGGTACAAGGCTCGAATAATCGTATCTTGCCTTCCCAAATTGTCCATTTTTGTTTACAAGACGAAGGAAAATTAGGGAGAATTTACTGCAATAATCGGACGATCGTCCGCACTTGAATTACGGGAATCAATGAAACGTCATTGGGGCTTTTAATTGGGTGCCATAAAATAGCAAGTACGGGGACAGAATTGCAATATTTTTGTCGGATTTTTATCTGCGATATTTCGGCAAATTAGTCGTTACAATGTCGGGCGTTCTGTTGCGCGTGATGAACGCGGAGACGGATAATGAAACGGGCAACGAACAGTTGCGCAACGTGCACGTTGCGCGATCGTTATCCGCGTTCCTACGAAAATGAAGAAAATTCAGATATGATAGAGCAATTGTTTGAAAAATTTCGCGGGACGTGCGCGTTAATGCTTGTCAGGACTTATCGACACGCGGACGCCGTTGGATCAGCATCGACGTATGCAAATTTATTATATACGGTGTAAATATAAACGCGTCCACTTAACCATAACTGTACAGAGTATCGACACTTCTCAATGTCGTTTCGACAATGCTGAACTTTCCTGGCACGAATGTTTTACCGATAAATCAGCGATTGCATTGAACGCAATGCATTTCGTGCTGCTTGCATTTTGATAATTTATAGCATTGCTATCTACAGTGTTTACACTAGAAGTCAACTTCTACATAAGTCTCACTTCACTGCATAATTAAATCGCTGTATCTTCTTTACTAGATATCAGTTGTTATTAAATATATTAAGGTTTTAATTTCTGTCAAAAATATATAAGTTAAAATTTCAAATTGAACTTCTATTAAAAATTTATTATAATTTAAAATCTCTAATTATATTACCATTGTAAATGTACCAAGATATTAAATTTCTATTAAATTCTATTACAATTTAAATCTATATTAAAAATTCTTTATAATTAAATTTTATATTCGTAATTTATTATAATTCGTATCACCCCTATTTAAAATTAATTATTCTGAATCTGTGTTAAGAAACTAATGAAGCTTAATTTGCGAATTTGATGTGTCTGTGATAAGTACACAGATTGTGTTATTTTACGTTGCCACGCTCGGTTACTACGGGAAGCAAGCGACCACAAATGCATTTGTCGCTCAACGCACTCCTCTTTTTTTCAATTTCGAACCGCCCGTTGTAACATGTGACAACTCGTTTAGATGTTATGAGGATGCTTCCCGTTGTCCCACAGCAATTAAAGTATCGTGAATTTCCTTGCAATACGAGGATCGAAATTTACGGGCTTGTTTTTCCCGAACTGGGAGCACTATACCTGCGAATCGCCCTAACGTATTTACTGTGTATATGAGACTATGCATCATGTGTCTAGGCGTTGCCGGCCCGAGAATAACGCCCGCAGTTTCCCATTGATGTTTTCATGTTCGCACTTTATTTTCTTCTTTTCCATTGTGTGCTTAGCAGCGTCGGAGAACTGCATGTTGACGATTTCCCGAACTCACGGCAGATTTTTCATACCCACTAAATCACGTATACTGCTTCCGGTGCGGTCTTTTTGCATTTCACCGGTCACACAACTCCGTTCGAAATGTTACCCGGCGGATCTGACTTTTGTGAGTTTGTAGCTCGCGGTGCAGCATTATTATGATGCGGTTTTCAAGCAACTGTCACTCAAACACTAACAGCATTATCGAGACCTAAAAATTCGAGAATATAATTTGGACATTCTAGAACATTGTTTTCTTCGTTAAAATTTGATATCCGATATCCAAGTATATTAAATTAATTATTAATTTCTTTCGTTAATATTTACCATTTCGATGGAATATTTCCTACCCTTGATTTATAATTATTGAACAGCGAATATTTGTGCATATTTTCATTATAATTATTTCATGAAAATCGGAAGAAGAAAATTTTCTTTGGGAAAACAGAGAGCACAGAATAATAGAACAGTGCATATTCGTTAATATGCCCGGATTGCGTCATAAATACATAAAGATTCGCCGGCTACCAATTAAATCTCACAGATACAACATAATTATATTTGAGCTTGATATATCTGTTGAGCCGTTGAAGATCGCCGAAAACGTCTGACGACAGCGATGAGTCCGTGCACCTCGAACCAATATTTGCTCCCTTTTACTTGTTTCGCCAGGTATCTTTGCCGAAATATTGGAAGTCGGGACGTGAGATCCAGGCCACCGATACAGACGGTCTAGGTTTATTCGCGGATGTATTCCTACATTCGTATGCCGAATGCTGCATAAGTCTCGCGGTTGAAATTCCCGTGGGATGCCTTTTGGCTATTTTACCGATTTCCTAAAAATCGTGCAAGAATACAGTTTTCGCCGGGTGTAAGTAGACACCGGGCATGAGCATCGGCTGGTTGTCGTTCCAGTATGCAGAAATTGCAATTCGTTTGTGCGAAATCTAAAGCCGGATACCATCAATTTATTCATTTAGAACTGAAGTTTTTTGCGCATTTTTGTCACGTACCGTCGGCGTTGGCATTTTCAGATGATTGATAGGACATCAAGAAACAGTGTAGAAAATGATTGAAAACATTATATTTAGTTTTCATCCAATTTCCTACCCTGAGATATTTTTTATTTTACACGTGATTTGATTTTGCACCTCTTTCCAGGAGTCTGACATATGGGGTTTGGTTACTTTAAAGTGCTGCAACTTCGCGAGAAAAAAATTAGAGATGAAAGATCAAACTTTACTCTACTCTAAACGGCATCCCCGGAAAAAATTTGACAAAGTCCGTGCACTTCGTCAAACTTGGCAATTTTCAATATGATAAACAGGGATTCAGATTTAAATAGTTACAGTGGCGAGAGTGCGTAGAATATAAAATTGAGAAATATCATCTTAAACTAGAGGTTTCAAGCTTTAATTTGAAATAAAAATCAATGATTTTTCGCGAAGTTATCGTCAGTCAAAGTTGTCCAATTCTCATCCGATATGTGCCTATGCTGTAATCTTTCGGAGCAGTTTATTACCATAAATCTCAGTTATTAGTATCAAATTCTACAAGCCAAAATTCTTGCAATTAGCACAAGTACATAAATACTAATTTCAGAACCTAATATTTCAAGATTGCCCGCCATTATACACACATTATCGCATTTTGTTTCGTGTTTATTTCATCGGGAGTTCGGAATCGGTTCTCCCAGCCAACGATTGAATATCGAGTCGGGCAATCGTGGTATCCTTTAAATTTAAATTTGACGCTTAAGATGGGGATCGGAGGTAATAGAGATGGAGTTCGGGTGAAGTATGCGTTATGGAGGGCGGGGGAAGGGAGAAGTACGAGTAGGAAAACTGGCTGATTCATAATCGGGAATGGACTGCGGAACAGCTAATTCCGAAAAGTAGTTGCTCTCGGCGCGGCGGGAGCAATAAAGCTGTTGCGCGCAACTATTCCTCAGTTCTGCTTTACACAGTTGCCTATGCGATAACACGACCACGATAAATAAATGCTGGAATGATCGTTTCTGGGCTTTCGAATTCAGATATAATCGCGGTCTATAAATTCTCTAACTCGCCGCTTCGTTCCGCAGGATCCTTGCCAGAGGAAAAGGAACGCAACAGAAACTAGAGACTCTGTTCGGGACGTTATTTTCGATTATTTGTGGCCGAACCGTGCTTAAATAAGCAAACGGAAAGCGGTCGTACTTGAAAAGCGAGCTTCGGAATTATTCAAGGAAATCTCTTCAACGAACAATCGTTAAATTAATACACGGACTGTAGGTTTTATGTGAAACGAGTCTGCGAGAACGTTTAAGGAATTTAATCATTAACTTAACCCTTAATTTAATCCTTAATCTTGAGTTTTTTCAAAAATGATTTTTACACTGGGGTCATGATAGACCCGACGGAAAAACTCTAAAAACGCTTTATTGATATTATATTCTTAGCTAATGAAATCATGTGAATTTAATTAAACTTTTACTACAATGAGAAATAAAAATACAATGACGGGATTATTCATCACTTCGATATTTCAGATAGAAAGTACTATTGAACTATTTTCAACTTGTTAGTATTATTAAGAAATTAAGTGAATATCTATTTAGCTCCTGTATTATGTAATTAGTGCAGACAATTTTTATCTCTATAAAATCTGCATTAAAATCTGCAGTCTAGTAATATATTATCTTATTTGCATACATGTTATTTGACAAAATTATTTGCTATTTTATGTTAATATATAACTAGTCTTTCTCTAGATTATTTCATTATTGGAGAGAGAGAGAGAGAGAGAGAGAGAGAGAGAGAGAGAAAGTAAGAAAGAAAGAAAGTGAAAGAGAGAGAAAGAGAAAGAAATCCATTTGAAATAACGTTCCATTTAATAAAATAGATATCATCGAAGCTATTGATATCGATTTCTCGCAGCAGAGGTTCGAGATACTGTTTCTCGTCCGAGGTACTGTCTATTTAGCTGGTTCCGTGTGGTTTTACAGGAATCCCTTAGGAGCGAGCCAGGTTCATGTCAGGCAAACTTGGAGCTAAGTTCGCGGAACTCGATCCCGCCAGCGAATATTCATTAGGACCGTATTAATTATGGTCAGCAAAGTGTTTAACTAATTAGCGCTTGTTCGGATGCGGAACTGGGAAGATGAAATTGTACCGCCACCGTCGATATCAATTATCCTGCTGGAGACAGAATTCTTGATAAGATCATCGACACGTAACCGGTTTCATGTAACGCGCGGCGCGAAGATGTATCCGAAATTGAGGTGTTCGGAGAGCCTGCGTTGTTCAAGGGAAACTACGTTACACTCTGAAATGTCTTTATTCCACGTGGAATATCATTGGATCTATCGTCTGCAAAGAGACGAGCAAACGGATTGCTGGATGCCGATGATTATTAACGGTGGAAGGTTTACGGGTGATTTTAATACGGAAGCATAATGAACGGTGGCAGTTTTTTTCTCGTTGCAGCGAATGACGAAAGTAGTGTAGAAAGTAAATTAGTTCAACATCTGTCTGCATATTGGATCATTTTTTTTGCGTCAGTAGAAATCGACTTGCAAACAAAGGATGAAGGATATGTTCAAAAAAATATGACTGAACTAATTACACTGCGAATTTTCTGCATTCGTGAATTACATTTTCAAACTAATATTAATTTTTATATCAATATAGCAATAGCATCAATATAGCCATTAATTATATTAATATTAATATATGCTATATTGATATAAAAATTAATATTAGTTTGAGTAGTAGTATATTACTAGTATATTAATATAAATATATCATATACTATATATAAATTTACTCATATATTAATATGTACTAGTTAATATATAAAAATCTTACTTTATACGTTAAATAGTTGTCTAACTTAAATAGTTAACTAGGAATAGTTAATTAAGTCGGTAAGTGAGCTGTGAATTTTACTCGAACACAAAAGTGCATTATCAAAGGACAAACGCTTTGGTTTGGAAACAGCGAGGCAACTAGATGTATTCAACCCCTATACAGAAGTTTCGGGAAGTTTAAATACTTTATAACAGGGCTATCGATTAATTCTCTTTCAAATCCATGTTTCATTTCACCGTATTTCGAGAGACACGCCCTTTTAAGAGTAACCAATCCTTTTCAACGGATTGTGTCGAGAGCAATGAAAACTGGAGTGCTTGATCTGTAGTGTGGTTCCAAAGAGGTCAATTGAATGACCTCTTGATGACAGTCGCAGGAATGATACCGTAGGATATCAACTGCGGAGAAGTGGCAAGCTTCATCAATATACATATTTGAGGATTCGTAGGAGACTCTTTCACTGCGTTAGAAACGCCGAGCATTGCCCGGGAAAAGCTAGGAATTCATCGGTATCATTTCGCTTACTCTCGACTATTCTCACGTCGTATCATTTGTGCCATAAATAACCGGAAAAATAATAACTGTATAATATATAATTAATAAATAATAAATACAATTAATAATAATAATATAATTAGTAATAAATAATATATCGAATTAACTGTATATCAATAATAAAACACATTACATTTTCTAATTGCAAAATAAACAAAATAAAACTGTATAAAAATTGAATACATCTCATTCGACAAATATAAATTTAATTGTGCCCGAAAACGAACCAAAGGCACAGCAAGTGGTCACCCACCGCACAGTAACCGGTTCCGCTAGCCTCCGAATATTTAAAATAGCGTTCACGTTCGCAAACCGATGCGTGAAATATCCGATGGTCAATCACCGTAATCCAATGAAAGCCCGCAACTTCATCAGCCGGCATTTTAAGCGTCATAACTACCTCCGTTAAAAAAGAAGAATTGACGTAACTCGCGGACGATGGGTAAGACCTTTTCGTGTACGGATGATACGTTGGCCGTAGTCTATCCCGTTGAAACGGGTCTGTTCCAAAGCGTCGACGAGCTCAAAGGTAGCCGCGCTCTCGGATCGGTCACGTAATTAAAATGGCACATAGACCGAGGCCGGACGAGAAAAGCCAGCGAAAGTAGGCTGGCCGCAGCAGTCCGATAACGATATTCGCATCCGGTTCCGTTCTACCCTCAAAGCAAGTAGGTTGCACCTGGCGGCGACCATCGACGCGAACGAGCTGGAAGCGGTTCCGCAATGCTTCTCGCGGCGACCTATCGCGATCATAAGCTGACTCCCTCGGTTGTCGCTACACGTGGAATCAAGTAGGCGCATGCACTGTTGTTCATACCTATTTGGATCCTTTTTATAAGCTTCGCTATTTTTGCCAGTGTTATTTGAATTTATTATACAAAAACTGTCGGTTAGAATGTAATGATTTACATAGACTTAGGATTAGCACAGGGTAATTCACGGCAACCCGAAAATTGGCATTTTCAGGAGAAATTACTGTAGTTATGACGATTGTTTAGCGGTTTTAGCATACTAACCTTGACAATTTAATGTTAATTAGTTTATCACCGCTAGATTACTGCTAAACGAAATTTGCAACCTCGAAACTCGAGTTTCCAGCACCAAAAACAGATTTCCGCTTCGCAATGCGACGTTTCGCGACTCGCGGTTCGCGCTGGTTATAATAAGTTCAGGGGCGTAAATTATGTCAAGTTGCGGGATCTCGGCAATCAGCCACAAAGCGTATTACAGGCGCGTTTATCTTCCGGATAAACTCGCGGATGTCAAGCGGGATCGGCGACGGTAAATATTGTTCGGCCGCGTTTTCGGTGGAGCGCGCAACGTCTAATTGCGAGCGCGAATGTTGGATAATGCCGCGGATCCGGCCTTTTTGTTTCGCATCGGCTCGTTCCCGCTTCAATTCACCTTCATCCGCATCGATGCGCCCGACACCGGGATTTACAGTTAAACTAGCGAGCAGCCCGTTGTCTATGGGGGAGAGAAAAATGGAAAGCCCCGTCCCCTCTCGCTGTCAACCCTTGGGCATCGTTGAATTTTGCTTTTATTTTTCACGCTCCCGTACGATTTCGGCCAAAGGTGAACTTATCCGTTAATACCTGCGGAATAATGCGTCGAGTTCGTGCGAAAATAATTGCGGTTTACGAACGGTTTTTATCGACTTCTGTTGGTTTTTGCCGGTTTTTATCGGGCTCCGTTTGTTTTCGCCTTTTTTTAGCGATTCGAACTCCTAGCGGTTATTTTGAAGCGACGTTTTATCTGATTACCTTCGTAGCACGTTGATTTAAAGCGCGAAAAGTTCTAGCCAGTAGCAGCGTTTTGCTTTTCGATTCGACTGTCGGTATTAGATTGTCCTTGTAATTCTAGCGAAAATGGTGGAAGAGTTTATTTTTGCACGAGTTTGTTACATCGGTTTGGATTGGGGTGAAAAGCTGCAGAAACTGCTGGAAGTAATAACAAAGCGTTTGTTCGGTAAAAAAATCAAAGACATTTTTGTATTATTCGTCTAACAAATGATGCTGTTGTAAATGTTGTGTCATACTTAAACGAAACCAAATTGTTTAGCGAAATTATTTAGTAATTTGAGAAGCCTTAATGAAGAGAATAATGTAAAAATGTAATGCGAAACTATTGTATATATTGCGTTATATGTAACCCTACACATATTATCCAATAAATGATCGCTAATTGCTATTAAGCAGATGCGACATTAAATTAAAAAACAATGATTCCGTTGATAGCAAATACGTGTCTCTACTTCGAACAATATCAACTTTTTATTCTGATAATTTTCGGAATGTACGGTGTTAGAATTGTATAGTGTTTTGCCTATTAGTGTTCGTTTAAATAAACCATCAATGCTTCGAATCTGTTAATTGTCTAGGAACCGTTTTTATTCAACGCTGATTTGATTTCCATCGTGGAGAGCATTGGCACCGTAGTTGGTTTAAAAATGTCTCTGATCATTCTTTTCCCCAATTCGCGTGGCCATTGCGATATGTGCGCGTGTCGGAGAAAAAACGGTGAGAGCTAAATTTGCGAGAGAAGTTCAGTTGTTCGAGGAGCTCGGGAGAAAATATGCTGGTCGTAGTCGCGATAAGTCTGAGACTCGAAATACAATGAATCAGCGGTCGACGCGTCCGAGGCAGTCTTCGGGGAAGTTTTGAAATGCAGGTACTCGCTATTAGGGAATGTTTTCGAAGAGAAGTACATCGATGGAAGTTTAAGTTAAAGCGGTACAGCGATTGCATGTACCGCGGTAAACAATGTCAAGAATTGAGTCCCGAGATTGTCCGAACGTTGAAGAAACATCCGTAAAAGTTTCTAGCGCTCTGGCGAAACAATTTTATCGAAAGTAGGTCATCATCATCGTTAGTAGATCCATTTATATTCTTCTGTCATTATTGCTAGACTGTCGATTTTGTGCATCTACATAGTAATAATAATAGTAATGAGTAACCGCAATTTGAAACTGTAAAATAATTGAAAGCATTTAACAGTATCGTAATACAATCGATTTACTAAAACAATCAAACGGAAAGGAATCGCTAAGTAATTACAATTTGTTGCGACAAATGCGGAAAGTTTTTATCGTGCATAACAATCCCCAGCAAAATTATTGTACATTATATATCTTTCCCACTTATCAAATAGATTCGATTTGATATGACGGGTGCCTCTTTTTGCCACAGATATAAATTAATAATATATCAAGTTTTAATATGAATGACCAAGGAAAGTTATTATGCATTGAAGTTCTCGGCAACGTCAGAGAAAGTAGTTCAGAGAGAAAACGCCTGTACCAGAAAAAAGCTGTTCACAGCAAAGAAAAGCTGCACAAATAACCTCTGATAATTGCCAGCGGAAAGAACTTGTAAAATATTCATTCGACACTTCTCGGCCATTATTATCGTTCGGTTTATTCCTCTGTTAGGCCTGTAATTTTACCGGGCCCGGTTGACCCCGGGGATCATACTATTAAAACCATTTATCTGCTCTCCTCGGAAATTTCTCCGGGGATGAGTATTGTACTTTCCCAAAGTTATCTGGAGTTCCCAGCGGGGTCTTCCGACGGTCTCCTTTCTTTCATCTCGGTCGCATTTTTCAACGACTCTTATCAGTATTAAGTCGCGTTACTAATATCCCACGGTTCCTAGCTGTTATTCTTATGCAGTTACCGTTCGTATCTTCTTCACGAGTAAAATACTCCGTTTACGTGAGGACTCGCGACACCGTTGATTTATGGCGTTATCTTTTGCCAAGGAATTTTCAACACGGGTCGTGCGTTAAATCCGTAAGAATCCTCGGCCTGGGTATTTAATATTGATGTAATTTCTCTTTGCAAGTTGGTCTTGCGAAGTCTAGAATCAGATTACAACTCTCGGTTTCGGCTAGTATTCTAAAAACTCGGTTAAGTTACATTCGGCTGTAGCGTTGTATAATTTAGTAAAATGGCAATTCTAATATACTGGCGGTAATGGAATTGTAGTTAAATCTTATTTTTAATGATTAAATTATTCGTTGAAGTATATTTTGACTTCTAAATTCTTCTACAAACTGTCTCAAAATTATTGGCGCAGGGCGCTGAACACAGGCAGAAAGGCGGGTAGGATACGGCTTGCCGGGTCCTATTCTGCTGATTCCTTAAGTGCTAAGCGTTGTAGAGTAGCGACTACACGATCCCGAAGCGCTAGCCGACCAGTGCTGGAGATGCGGTGTCTCCGAACATGGTAGTAGCGTAGCTACGACAGGTCCTACCAGTCGGCCTTCTAAATACTGGTACCTCGGGTGTCGGCGTGCCCACGAGGTTCCGGCCATCTGGCTCGGGATACCTCGGGCCGGCAGTGGGTAGGTCCATCGAGGGGGCAGTGGTAAATGGCTAAAGCTGGCCAGAGGCTCCTTCCATTCCTCTCCTTACCTCTTCCTTCCCTCCTCCTTCCTTCCCTTCCTTCCCTCCCTGAAGTTGTTGGGGGCCTCGACGGGTGAGCTGCGGTATTCAGCTCGGGAACCGACCTGCTGAGCCGGTAGAGCATAGAAAGGGCTCGGCACCACCAGTTGTCTGCTGACGAGAGTCCGCGTCCTCGTAGTAACTGGTAGCTCCTGCATGGCTTGGCATGTGGGAGCGCGCTTATTGAGCGTATCTCAATTCCGCGCCCATGGGGGCCGTGTGGATAAGCCTTTGGGCAGGTGCTGCACGTTAAATCACTCGAGACTTCTGTCTCAAAATTATTGTACAAGCGGGAAATAAGGGGTTCGCGTCATTTGAAACAACTTCTTCCTTAGCGAAAATTCAATCCACGGCTTGGTTTATGAGTTATTATCAAAAAACACTGACCAAACGGAGAGCGAGTGTGACCGCCGATCCGCCCTTGCGCAGCGGCAGCGGTCGTGAGAGTGGGGCGTCAGCCGTACGCGATCTCTCATTGGCCAGTGTTTTTCGTTAATAACTCGTAAACGAAGTCGCAGATTGCATTTTCGTTAAGGAAAAAGTTGCTTCAAATGACCCCAGGAATCCCTCATTTCTCGATTGTGCAATAATTTTGACATAACCTTGTACATGATCGTATGCAGAAAGTTCCTTCATTTAAACGCGGCGTTGAAAAGATTAGCAGAGTGATTATATGAATAGAAATAGAAACGTGATAGACAGAAATAAAGTAGAAATAAAGTAGAAATAAAATGAGAAAATGCTATTGTAACTAAGACAATTTACAGGTTCCCTCGCGTTTGAAAAGTGTGCGCATGCCATAAAGGCATAAAGATCCGCGGTCCAGTTGTAAGATGAAATATGAGCTCGTTTATATTGGCTCCGATTACGGTTTCTGTAGATGCCAATTATTACATCGGGACTCTATATCGATTCCATATCGGATTAAACATTCTATCTTCCAGTTCGGTTCTTTCCGCGTGAAACGAACTGTAACGAAGGAAATTAGCTTTCGCGTGCTAGTTTCATTTAACGCATTAATTTATAAACAGAAGGGGGAGCGCAGCTTAAAATTATTGAGTCGGAGCAATTTCGATTCGAAAGAGAATTATAATCCACAAAGGTGGGAACGGTTATTTTCTGGATTCCGGTTCATTTTGTTCCCGCATCGTTCAGAACGGAATTCAAACGTGATTGGCAATACAGTAATTACTCATTGGAGTTACAATAAAATTACAGGAGACGATAAGCGATGATAATTAACAAAGTTAATCGTTGAACAGAACCGGCGACGCATTATCGCTGCGACGAACAAAAATATTCTACGGTCGACCGCCAGAACCGTTGCAAAATTGATAAATATAATGTTGCATTTACATCAAAATGTAAATGGAGAGACAGGTCAAAATATTTTGCACGCGTCGTCGTAAACATGTCACCGGGGTTCTTTCTATCTTTCACATCGAATCGAAAATAGCAATGATTTTTGCAAAATGCGTAAAGAGAGAAACAATATATTAAGAGCATATACCGTAAATGAGCATATAACGTAATGTTGTTGTACTTGTTGCAACGTATTTATAATGACGAAACAATTTCGTGGTTAAACATTTGTATATTTTATTAAATTGAATCAAAAATATTATAAAATATTAAATTCAGTTCTATGGAAAAGTGCAGCTACTTATTTCTTGAAAGCGATATTATTCTTTAATTTTCATTTGATTCCAGCGATCGTCGTTATTCGATCATTTCGCGAGAATTAAATATTCGCGCGAGTCGAATTATTTTCCCATTAACGTTCCCGAAGCAAGTATGTCATTCCCGTATACACCGTGCCTCGGGAAGCCCGGATTGCTTTAACGTGCCATTTCTTTACGTGACGTTATTACGAAAAAACTGAATGTGCCTTTTTGAAGCACTATAAATCTCTGTCCGTGTGAGCAGAACAGTAAAACGGCCCTCTATCAACGATTAATTGCAATAATGGCGTGTCGAGTGTAAGAGATTTTGCCGGAATCTGTGCTGTACCTGCGAGGAGATTAAATGACAATCCCTGGTTGATTAGGTCCAAAATATTGCAACGAAGTTTACATTTTGTCACAATTATGCCTTATCAATGAACAGTCGAGCCGACTCTCATCGCTTCTCCGAGAAGAAATATTTCCAGTATTCCGATAAATCCTGGCCCGCGAAGGTTTACCAACCATTAATAACGGTACTAATCACTGCTCCCGCAGACTCTATCGCGTTGCCGAAAAGTGAAGGATGGTGAAGCCCCTGTAAGCTCGGCAAATGGAGGCACGTACTACACAATCGTGTTTACTATCTAGGTTGGATCACGATTTCGCGCATGAATCGCAGCATCTGGCGCATTTTAAATGCGGATCACTAATCTAGCTGGGCATGCGAATTCATGGTAATTAATTTTCGATTATACAAACATAGCCGGCATACGGGCCGGCGCAATGGCAGGCTTACATCCCGCGCGAGTCTCTGCCCTCGGAGGAATCATCGGACCGCGCATATTTATGAATATTCAGCCGGCACGATGTGCGCGGTCAATCGATAGTAGGAAACAGGCACGAGAACGGCTTTCCGTGTGGATATCAATCCGTCGCGGCCACGCAAATATTTATCAGAATTGCCTAGTAAAATAAATTCCGGCGCCGGACCGTGCACACATGCGTCACCGACTACCGAGCCGCCATAAATCCGTAGCTCTCGTCGTCCAAGTATCAACCATTCACGGTGTTCGGGTTAACGACACGGCGAGAGAATCGTTCGGACGGCAAACCGTCGGCTAAAATATTCTATGGATCGTGCCGTGTACGCTCGTTTTTATAATCGGCTTCGAATACTCGATGTAGCGTCTTCGTTTGCAGTAGAAACGGACCACGTTTCTTTTTATTGGGTCTTCCGGAAAGTTCTGTCCGATAGTGTTACTTCAAGTTTCAATCCATATGCACATGTTGATTTGAGACATATATGACTATCTCTCATTATCATTGCATTTACACACATGTACTCTCCTAAATAAACTGAAACAAAGATGTCTCATGTCATTATTAAGCGAGACGCGATCGTGAAAACATGGCTACCGATGATAATGCCAGACCACATGCTGCTTTGGCGACTCGTTAGAAAATCGCAGAGCTAGGCAAATTCTGTCACATCTACCATACTCCCCAGACCTAGCACCCTCTGATTGTCACTTGTTTCTCTCTTTGCAAAACTTTTTACAGGAAAAAAATTCAAAAATGTAGCTGATGTCAACCAAGCACTAGTTGAGTTCTTCGCCTCTAAAAATAAATCATTTTTCAAAACTGGCATTTACAAGTTGCCATCGCGCTGGCAAGAAGTCATAAGTAACGATGGAAAGTATATTCTACAACTTTCCGGTAGACCTAATAATCATTTCGCGCGAACTTGTTAGACGTTTGACGACCGTTTCGAATTCAGATCGATAGTTTCACGATATTTTTGTGACTGAGAACGATAATAGGATAGTTTAAAAAGATTCGCGCGTTATTTGTAACTAACTAAAGTTATCGACGAAGATACTTTGTTGTAAGACGTGTTTTCTGAGAGATATTTATTTCGCATAAAAGTCTGCAAACATTGTATGCGTGCGAGAAGCGTTCTCCTACATTTTTTTTCTCCTGAGACACATCTAAATCGTACATCATGTATAAACACATTGTGTAACGCGAAACACAGCGTAAATCGCCTGTCCGCCGGAATGCATGCCGGTTACACGTCCCCGTAAAAATACGAGATATACGGAAAGATACAAATTGCGCTGCCTTGTTTCTCGGTGGATTAATCGCAAAGAGTCGGCGTAATGCGCGGATATGACTCGTGTAGCCGTTACAGCTGCACGGCACGTAGTTTCCGAGTAAATCGAGTTTGAATGTTCGAACATGAGCTTTTTTCTTTTTTCTTTTGTCATTCCAAGCAGTAGCAAAATCATTTAAATAAAATTCGAGTCGATTGGTCCAGTTCTAAAAAAGTTATTGTGTTTTAAAAGTTGTAATGGCGATACAGTGACTGCCGTTAATGTTTGGAGAACTCTTCCGAAAGTTCTGATTGTTCTGATTGTCGCGAATGTTCTACACCAGACGTCTTTAAGACGTCTTAAAGACGTCTCTGTGCTTTTCTGGGCTGGAGTCCACTTGTACACCATTTTTCATGGACACTCTGTATGTACGTATGAAATGCGGATAAGTGAACTTTCATTTTGTCGGTGTAGAGATCTGCTATAGTTGTTCTTTACTCGCATTGGCTGCAGAGATCGTCAAATATGATGCCAAGTTATTCTTAGTTACGTCATATTAGAACTAATTAGAAAAAAAAATTGTTACTACAGAAGCAGCTGGTCAAAATACAACTATACAAGATACAATTTATTATTAATAGTCCTATGATAAACCTAAAAAAATATTGCTACTATTAAAGAAACTGGTCAAGATACATCAAAAAATTAAAAGTTATATACACTTACTTAACTAAATAATAATAATAATATTTATTTGCTGAAAGGAGCAAATGTCAGGTTAAACAATTTATTAATACAAAAAACACTACAATCTAATAGACCTGCCACGCATTCGAGCACACGTCGAATTTTTCAAAGCTGGCCGAGCTTGTACATGAGGTGCGACCATTCTCACCTGAGTAGGAAATGGAACTGCTCTATGAACCGTCGCCCTCGGTTCTTTAACAGCAGCCGCAGCAAAACGTTCTCTCTTTCTCTGCACTATGCGCTGCTTGTAGTGTCTCGCGGTTCGTCTGAGTATAGGATCATCCTTACAGACATTCAACCACTTACCTGACACTCGAGCAGCGCAAAGCAGAGATTGAGGATCCAACGTGCGTAGGATCAACTACGACACCTCCGGCGGAAGTTCGGAAATGAAATCCACCTTGGTAGGGTCGAGCCATCCGATCACATTAAGGAATTTCCTGAAGTACTCCATGTTGCTGATGCAGATACAAGGCGTATATATAGGTACATATATATCCCTGGTCACGCTTCACGCTTCGCGTGGTGGACTGGACATACACTTTCCACATAATTCTATCGAATTGTACTTAATTTAGGAGAAACTTGCATTCAGGCATACTGTGAAATGAGAATGCAATTTTTGTAGGGTTACTGTTACTATTGGTAAAAAGTATTCTATTCGATAGAACGGACGTCTGGCTTTATAATTACTATAATTATACAGTGTTTAATAGCTTATTATATTATTATAATATAGTATATTATATATATATATATATATATAAGTATAATATATTATATTACAGTATATTATTATAATAATTATAAAGATATATATTAAATTTTATACTAACTTTGTTTGTACATATCTACAATATTATTATAATTATTATAATAATATACTGTTTAATAACTATATATATAAAGACAATATTAATATGAAATTATATATATTTTTATAAGATACGGAATAAAGAAATTATGTGATATAGTTTCTGACGTATAAACAAAAGAGCATCGAATATTTTGTACCGTTTGCTTTATTCTTGAATCATTTTTCCATTCTTTTCTTATTCGCGTCGATCAACGTTAGAAACTTTCACAGTGACAGTAATTATTTCTATGTTAAAATTAAAAATAATCTTCGTTTTCAACGAAGACTGTAATAATTTACTTCAACAATCGCGTTTAAGCATTCTGCTGAAATATTTTCTCCGAAGAGTGGTACAACATTCTGATGCATTTTCTACGTATTACTACTAAGGAGCTTATGTTATCCTAAATCCGTTTTGGCAGATTTCGAGGAATTGTCGGAAGCATTGCCTTGGCTTCGTACCTCATGTGTAGCGTAACTTTTCGCACCTGCGCGGAGCTCAGCAGTTTCCACTGCGCCCCGACCACATAGAACTTGACCGAAGGTGAAACTCAGCTCCGTAAGTTGTGTTCTACGATTGTGGCTTCGAAGCTCTCAATATCACGAGTGCATGCGAGCTGGGACCGTGATACGTAGCTATACAAATTCCTTATTATTTCCGGGCGTATAATTGTAGAAATGATTTCGACAGTTCCATGTCAAACATGTGGGGATATATAGAACTGACACGGAATTATTTCGTCAAGCTTGAAAAGCCGTTTTTAGTTAGAAAGATCGTCAATGTAAAATAAATGCATCGTGGCGTATTACAGAATGAAGCTTTTGCATTTTATGCAAAACTTCTGTAACAGAAATATTAAAAATAATACGACTACTTGTTCGCTGCAAGCTCGACAAATTAAAATTTTCAGTAACATTATTTTATAAAGGGTAAAATTGGTATTTTTGAACGCGTGTCCTGATTTTGTACAATATGCTACAATAAGCTTGAAATATTCTTCCTTTTAGACAATAAATTGGAGATGATAGAAAAAGTTGTCTCGAGCAAATCAAAATAAAACTGGTGAAAAGTTCTCTTTGCTCTACGTTACAGAACAGCAAAATCTGTGTTTTTACTACTATTGAACTGATTTTTACCCATTAAAATTCACATAAACGTGCATAACAAAAATTGATTCATTATCTTTCTGTAGCAATTCAAAGATTAATTCATAATATCTTTGTAATATTGTCGCACGTTGACCAGAAAGCATTTTATAGTTGACGTAAGAAATTTCGCCTTTCTTTTACCATTTTTGTACAAAAATTCACGAAAGTTTCCATAAAGATTCGCAGTCTACTTATTGGAACTAAATAATAAGCTTGCTACCGCAAGCTTGTCAAAATAGGATATTCTATTGTACGCCATTCTAATATATCTGCCGCGTCTTATTGCAACAGTCTTCACCCCATTCATATTGTCAGCATGGTTTGAAAAAGCTCGCGGAATTCGTCGAAATACCACCTCGGCTTTGATCCAAGCGTGAGCCGCAATTCTTTGCACTACCGCGGGATTAGGTAGATTCCTTCGAACCGTCACTCCCAGCTCCTCAATACCTTCACCAAGGAAACGTTCTTTCATTTTCCTCTCAGCGCGTTCTTTGAAACGCATTACAGTTCGTCCCAGGTTCGGATCTGACCTACAGACATTCAACTATTCCTGCGATACTTGAGCTGCGTCGAGAAGAGGTTCAGGATCCAAATTGCGCAGAATCAGCTGTGATACTACTGCAGGGAGTTCGGAAATGAAATCTACTATTTGCGAGCTGCTGCGGTCCAATCACGCGAAGGGAAGGTCCTGAGGCATTCCATGTTGTCGCTGTTTATTCAGGATTTCGAATGATTTGTTTTGTTAAAATCTCGAGAATTTTATACGGTCATTTTGAAACAGCCATTTTCCTTGGTACATCTGTATGTGAAAACTGAGCAATTACTAGCCTAGCAACGAATTTAAATCAGCAGACAAATTAAAAGTATTTATGAATGTCAATGTATTATAGTTTTAGCTTATTAGATTTTTTAACACTAAACCTACCGAGCACTAAAAGCGACGAATTTCTGTTGCTCTGTAAGAACGATAAAACCGAATCTATTTAGACTTCCCATAATTATTATTACAACGAATACTCGGACTGTGAAATTCATTTAATAATTTCTTATGAAAAAGTCTCTATAATTTCAGCAATTTTAAAATACAAAGTGTAAAACCGGTCATCCTGACCGTCTTGGTAGGTTTAGTTTAGAAAAAATATAATCATTCGATTTCGACTCTCTTGCAATTGATACGAACAATTTTTATATCGCGTGAAGATCCGCAGTCTAACAATAATGTACGAGCTACAGCAAATAAAAATTCGTTTATTTTCCTGTCGTCTGGAAAGTAAACGAATCATTCTATAAATTGAACATTATTGGCATTCCTGTTTCGATCGAATTTCATCTTTTGCGCGGTAGAGCCCCGATAGTTGCACGAAAGCACATGAAAGCTGCAAGTGACCAAGTTCCTGGAATTATCGAGGCGATCAATCTACTATACGGAATCACTCATCTCCACTATATACCATCGATGCTACTATATTAGACAACGTAGTACCTTGTGCTACGTGTTTCCCGTAATTACACAACAGCCACCGACGTATTTTGATCACATTCAACCGAGGCGTGTCACGTGCCGGTATCGAAACTGCAACTAGTGAGGTTCCAATGCAATTATGTTACAATATACAGCAGCGATTGTTTCTTTTTACACGATTCACTGCTATGTAAAAATGGAATAATAAATTATGCTGCATAAGTATCGGCGATCAGTTATTATCAATTTCGTTTATTTATCATTTATTACTAATTCTGTTTATACTATATGGAATATATATTATAGTGTATATTTTATTATACAGGGTGTCCCACAATTATTTTAACAGCCGAAAATGAGGGGTAGCTGAGGTCATTTGAAGTAACTTTTTCCTTTGCGAAAATGCAATCCGCGGCTTTGTTTACGAGTTATTAACGAAAAACACTGGCCAATGAGAGGTGACGGTGCGAGAGAGAGGGTCCGCGAGAGAGTCCGCAGCACGAGGCTTTGACAGAAGGTCGGAACGGACTCGAGCCGCGTTCGAAGTATTGAACAAGTCACGAAGCGAGAACTTTCCGGATTTTTTTAACTACATAACAGTGATATTTTTAAGAAAAACGCTGTTCACCTTTACTTTAGAACGTCTGAAGAATATTTACTCATTTTTCGGACCCGAAATAATAAATAATTTAACCGTGACGGCCGTTTTAATTTTCTAGTGTGCATGACACCTCGTGTGTAACATGTGAAATTTTTAGCAAGGTGTACAGTGAAGATTAACAAAGTACGTAAATGATATTTTACGTTAATGGTATTTTATTTAAATAATTCCGTGTCCGAACATAGTTCAACGAATGATTCGCAAAGCTAATTTAATAAATAATAATCGTGTTAAAGGACGTAAGGGATATGTTTGTTAGAGAAATATGAAGAATATTATCAACAAGAAACTCACCCATTTAGTTGTAAAATCCACTTCATGCACGGAAATGTGTGCAGGAGGATAGTGCATTGACCTCGTACAATGTATGATGAACTCCACAGCTGATCTGTATCCGACGGCGACGAACAGAAGGATATCTCCAGGCAGGCAATTTCAACGTTTACTTTCACTGCATTATCACTAAACACTGATCACTTATCAATAATATTTATGGACCAACTTTCCTGGGTTAATATGTATGGCTCTGAAAAGAGCCGATTGTTTTATGCGACGCGTTCGAAGTTCATATCGTTAAGAACACATACCGCGTTGACGGGATAAACTGCGGAAGACTAGCACGATGGCTGACAATGCTCGCGTTCGATGGAAAACAGTTGAAATTCGCTCGTAGGAGAACGAAACACAGTCGGCCATCGTGCCAGTCTTCTGCAGTTCATCTCGACAACGCGGTACATACGTGTCGTTAACAGTGAGAACTTCGAACGCGTCGCATAAAAAAATTGGCTCTTTTCAGAACTATACATATTAACCCAGGAAAGTTGGTCCATAAATATTATTGATAAGTGATCAGTGTTTAGTAATAATGCAGTGAAAGTAAACGTTGAAATTGCCTGCCCGGAGACATCCTTCTGTTCGTCGCCGTCGGATACATGAAGTGGATTTTACAACTAAATGGGTGAGTTTCTTATTGATAATATTCTTCATATTTCTCTAACAAACATATCCCTTACGTCCTTTAACACGATTATTATTTATTAAATTAGCTTTGCGAATCATTCGTTGAACTATGTTCGGACACGGAATTATTTAAATAAAATACCATTAACGTAAAATATCATTTACGAACTTTGTTAATCTTCACTGTACACCTTGCATAAAAATTTCATATGGTACACATAAGGTGTCATGCACACCAGAAAATTAAAACGACTGTCACGGTTAAACTACATATTACTTCGAGTCCGAAAAATTAGTGAATATTCTTCAGACGTTCTAAAGTCAAGGTGAGCAGCGTTTTTCTTAAAAATATCACTGTTATGTAGTTAAAAAAATCCGGAAAGTTCTCGCTTCGTGACTTGTTCAATACTTCGAACGCGGCTCGAGTCCGTCCCGACCTTCTGTCAAAGCCTCGTGCTGCGGACTCTCTCGCGGACCCTCTCTCTCGCACCGTCACCTCTCATTGGCCAGTGTTTTTCGTTAATAACTCGTAAACAAAGCCGCGGATTGCATTTTCGCAAAGGAAAAAGTTACTTCAAATGACCTCAGCTACCCCTCATTTTCGGCTGTTAAAATAATTGTGGGACACCCTGTATAGAAAATAAAAATAGTGAGCACAAAGGTTCCAAAAAGATTTTTACCTCTTTAATAATTTATTTATCTCGTACTGTCTTATCAGACCATTTATTTTTGCAATATTCGGCTATCCAAACGTTTTATCACATAATCATTATATTATTCAAATATATTATCATCTAGCAGAGAAGTCGAATGAAATGCTTAGATAATAATCTAATAATGACACAATTTTTGTGTCAGAATATAACAAAAGTAAACCTTCAAATAAGGAAGTACTATATTTGACCACTAGGTTATAAGAATTATCATGAACCGATACACTTAAAAAACGATAAAGTAAGTAACAGCTTCAAGGAAACAAATAATCGCGGACCAGAAACTGATCGCGACTAACTAAGATCAGAGTTACCGGGTACTATTCAGACTGTTCGGGGCATGGTACACCGAATCTTGATACAGATATAATTACAGAGTCATCCGATATTATTTACTCTCAGCCCCGTGCATTCATCCGATACGATTCAGGTAAGGTATTGTTATACGATATGCGTAGTTCATTGGGGACACAGAAGGAGCCGACAAACGCAACCGTTCGTTCGGACCAACACAGAACTGCATAATCTATAGTCTATAGCATAGAATATGTAGATTCTATACCATCGACCTGGCTGCTATTTATGACGATCCTAGAGTGCCCAGATTTTTTCTAGCGAACTTTCAAGAGTTACCTCGCATGCGCGAAGTCGTAGAGCATCTTAGGGATTTCAGGATATTCTGGATATCCTAGTATTCCCTGTCCAGGATGGTCCCGAGGTCTTCGAAGCTTCTATGGAGTCCCCAACTTGCGAAATCCTTGAAATCCCTGATACTCGATTAGACCTGTTCGATACACGAAACCTCGGAAGTCGAGGTCCATAAGACTTTGCTCAGACCCCACATGTGTCAGATTGTGCTATTAATTCCCGGTTCGAATGGTATCGCGGCGGGATTTACTGAAAGTACACAAAAGCGGAGTGGAGCATTGTCATTGTTAGGCATTACTTGGCGGTTTAGTGGAGCAGCAGTTCGGATTACCAGCCGAATTACCAGACTTGGTTATTGATAGAAATACACGTGCGTTAGTGAAATAATTTGCCCAGTCAAGTATATGAAAGAGCATGGTATTTAATAGCAAGTATACATAATGTAGTAGACATTACTACTTTCTTTGTCTTTTTAAGCAGGCTGTACTAAACGAATAACAAGTATAACGTTTGTATTTTTATTGCGTGGGTATTATGTTCGTTATCAAGTTGGGTGAAACTCTCGACATACTTTTCTAAAGACAGTACTCCATACAGTACAAAACTAGCACTGGAATATCTCTGTTTCTTTTTTAATATGAAAAAATATTATTAACAGATGTCTCACGGTTAATAAGCTGAAAATGTCTATGAAACTGATATTTTTCTTGGTATCTTTCCTTCGAATCATTTCTCTATAAAACGAGATAATTTTTTTTCTTCTGACTTTATTTACTTTAATTCCTAGATACTGATAATGGAAGAATCGAATTTTGTTTCAACTCGTGACTGACTCATTTACTGCACTGCAAATGGTTAAAAACATTCTTGCTAAATCGGAATAATATTTTAAAAACTAACCAATTTACTAAAGTCATTAAACTTTAAAATATTGGGCAAATCTAGCAATCGATTGAAATGATGAAAAAGATTGGAATAATGAATAAGGTTAAAAGCTGATGAAAATTTAGAGAATACTTGCCGTAGATCCCGGTAACACGGACGGCTGAAAATACCATCGAAATCTGTGCTCGACTCGCGTAGTTATCGCATTTCCATCTCGTACGTGCAAGCATTTATCCATCGAATGATTCCGCGACAATATTTCCAGCGGTCGCAGACGATTTACAACAGAAATGCAACGCGACAGAGTCGCATACTAAATTTCAGCCGCATTAAATACCGCGGCGCCGAATGCATGCCGCAGCACCCGCGACATTTATTTCGCGTCGCGCAATCCAATTTGCATCTGTTTCTCTTTACGCGTATCCACTTTTCGCGAACCATTCGAAACGCGCGAATCGGATTTCCGCGGCGGGGGGGGGGGGCGACGCCGAGCCCGGCACCGAACTTTCCAACAAACTCAATTGGGATTTCGTGTATCGTATCCTGGTCGATTAAAGACATGCTTATTATTCGAACGAAGTAATCGAGCTTTCCACGCACGGTTAAAATCCGGACGGCGTGCCGGTGCACGCCTTTCGCCTTTCGGAGTCGCAGCTTAGAAAATTTGCATAACGATATACAGACGTAATTGGAGCCTCTCTAATGCTATTGTAGGTCAGATGAGCCAATTACTGTGCCTCGTTAGCGGACTCCTAGCGTTCCCACTGCTAAAAACAAATCCAGCAATTTAATGAACAGTTTTGAAGAACTCAAAGGTACAGAGTTTCTCAATAGAGATAACTGTATCAACAAAATTTCCTGTTTACGTTTCTTCTTCTCGAAAATACGATTTGATGATGATTCAGAGATGATTAAAATTTTCAGGTTATGTAGGTTATTTGAACAAATAATCACTGTTTTGTTCTCCGGTAATTTTAATTCGTTTCACCAACACAATTCGTTCACTATTTTCTCGAGTTTTGCTGAAAAATTCACGAAATCGATATAAAAAAGTTCAAACAAATTTTATAGTATTAGAAGAAATTAATTTGAATTTAAGTAGAAATGTTTGGTATATCTTTTTCGATTATGTTATTTATGCTTGAAAATATACAAAAGACGCAGTAATTGGCTAGCTCACAGTAATTGGCTCCAGTGTCCTACACGTTCAATTAGCGAGGCCCCCCTCGGCCTCGCAGTTGGACGAGTCGCAAGTGGCCCTCGGGGACCCGTGAGGTCGCCGAAATATTGCCGTAGATCGGACGAAAAAATCGCGCGGCACCTAAAACCGGGAGATATATGTCCACGGATAATATGTGATCATTGCTTTTGCACCCATACTCCTTAGCCCTCCCGCGTTTTACGAGTGGAATTCTTCTTCCGCTCGGCCCCTTTTCCGAGTCCTTGGGGCTGTTCCTCCTAGATCAGCAGTTATCGTTCGTCCGCGCTAAATAAGGCGAACGCTGTGTCGCCGATGAATCGATCAACTCGGTGATCTATGTATCCTTTTTCTTGTGGCTACCGAAATTTCAGTTTTTTAGGCGTGCATTTGACGCGACATCGGCGTTGGAGTCGCCTCTTTGTCGCGCAAACTGTTGCGCGATTGCGTGTCCCTCGGCGACGAAAAGCGCGGTCGCAGCTGCGATAATTATGAACGAATGTGTCGGAAATTTGACGTCGAAGTTTCGCGACACCGCGAGTCAAACCTGAGAATTTTGCGCCCGATTGTTTGAGCCATTAAGCTTACGGCCAAGTGGCGTGCCTTACCCGAAGGATGTAATGTACCATTTGCCTTCAGATTCCGGCAAGCGTGTAACATAATATTCCTTGGAAATTGCACCAGCGAACTTGAATTTTTCACGCGTTTAACGCGCCAACCGCTCTCCAAATTGATGTCGGAGTAGTTAGTTCAAATTGAATCTGAAGTTTCAACACTCTTCCGCAGCGCCGGGAAAGAGGGTATTGATAATTCCCGTTAATCGAAGATTGAAC
Organism: Megalopta genalis; assembly: GCF_051020955.1. Taxonomy (NCBI): domain Eukaryota; kingdom Metazoa; phylum Arthropoda; class Insecta; order Hymenoptera; family Halictidae; genus Megalopta; species Megalopta genalis. The sequence goes on from NW_027476122.1 coordinate 530,069, forward strand.
ATCATCGATCATTCTTTCACTGTACTTTGGTCTGTGTATACCTATTTTTACCACGTCACTTTTCTAATCGTTCTAGGGAAAGTTGAGAAGCCGGCTGAGGAAAAGTGATTTAACTTAGAAAATTGTTTCGGATAGAAATTTTAAAAAGTGTCCTCTGACCCATTTCGTAGAAATAATGTTAAACGGAAATTTTGAGAGGTGTCTTTTCTCCCCTTTCGTAAAGATACTATTAAATTAACGTTGTATAAAGTGTCGTTTCACCCATTCCGTAGAAATAATGCTAAACGAAAATTTGATGAAGTGTCGTCTTTAACCCCTTATGTAGAAATACTGTTAAATTAAAATCTCATTTTGACCCCTCTCTCGACTCCTTTCTCAGAAATTAGGCGAAACGAAAACTTTGAAAGATATTTTTGACGCTTCTGTAAAAACATAAATTAAAATTCAGATTTTTAAATGTGCTTTGGCGGCGGTCATAGTGTGTGTGCTTGGGTGACAAAAGGAGAGGGGAGGCGTTTCGTCCGGAGCCCGCTAGAGGATTCATCAGTAAGGCTATCCTAGCGGGCCCTTGCCTTACACGTGGTAGTAGGACGAAGTCTCTGTATATATAGGGATCGAGGCGAATCGGTTACTAGCGGGAAGAGGAGCCCTCTGCTGGCGGGTCTGGAGGTAGCCGCCACAGTGCTTTTCACTATTTTGGTAAAAAGTAGAGTTAATCGAATTATTCGATTTATTTGCGTTTTCATAAATTCATATTCTTATATAATGACACGCGAATACAATCTCGCAAATAAGTGAGCTTTAGGGATTGCACGAAATCAAGACTGTAATATCGCGTTCGAAAATTTATTAATATTACGTTTCGCTGGTAGTACGACGTGTTTCCCCGAGGTGCCCTTTCGTTCTACTTTATTTCGCACTTCTAGCGCTTCCTGCCGCTTGGGCTTTATCTGGTTCCCTTGTCCTTGTTGTTCGGAAACGAACAGACTCAGGAAAAGTTTCCGCACAGTCTTTTAAGACTTTTAGGACTTCAATATTGTCTCCGAAGTGGCTTATTACTCCTGCGAACAATATCCGTGGTACTAGAAACAGATTTTGCTCCGGCTCTATTTGCTGTTGCGAGGAATTCCTCGAAACTGGAATCAATTCAGAAACACATTGAATATCTGAAGCTTATATTATTACATAAGCTTCGGATATTATAATATCCGATATAATATAATAATTTATATAATAAAATTTAAATTTATATATATTATATAATAATATAAAGCTTATATTATAATATAATATTATATTATTAGAATTTACATGATGCCGTTAAGTCAATCAATTTTTGTGCACTGCAAAAATCAATCGATGGAACAATGCGGTGGTTATAAAAACTGTTACTCTAATTTCACCGGTAATTACAAACATTTCATTTGCTAAAATAATGCAATTAATTGTTGAACAAACGAACGAAATATTTGTTGTTGGCATTTTTATACTTGTAATTTCATAACGTTAATATTAAACGTCGTCTGTGAAATTCTGTGCTGCATATAGTATTGCAAATGGTTCAAACAAATAATTCTTCCTAAAACGCGTGTATTTATATTCAAATGACATCTCTTACATGGAAATATTTCATGTGAAATGTATTTAGACAATATATTGGGTTGGCAACTAAGTAATTGCCGATTTGTTCCATGAAATAAAAAATTTTTTTTTACTTGGAATGAAGTTTAATCTGTAATGTATTTTCCATTTTGTTCGCTGACTTTTTGCCATCTCTCTGACAATTTGAAAATTCCACGCTTTCCGGCTAAAAACTGAGTTAAGTGAAATTTTACACCGTCATCATCATTAAAAGTTTTACCACGAAGGGAGTTATTCAGGGATCGAAATAAGTGGTAATCCGATAGCGTGAGATCAGGGCTATATGGTGGGTGCAACATCAATTCCCAACCAATATCCATCAATTTTGGCCGAGTGGACAAAGACGTGTGCGGCCTAGCATTGTCCTGCTGAAAAATGACACCTTTACGATTGACCAATTCTAGTCGCTTTTCCTTGACCGCTGCATTCAATTTGTCGAGTTGCTAACATTCACGGATAATAAAAAATAACATAATAATAATAATAATGATTTTATAATATAACATTTACGGATATCATAAAAATGGGAGTGAGAGATATCTATAACTGAAATCGGCAATTATTTAGTTGCCAACCCAATAGAATAAAAGATATTGGTTCTATTGTACATTTATGCTATCTTACTCCACAATTATTCGAACCGACAAGCCAAATTTGAGAACACCGTCGAAATTAGTGTTCATTTGGTATTCGCGCGACGACTGCGATTATATGTTTACGACGGCGAAAAAAAAATGGAAAATAAAGGGATTCTAAAAGTTTTCAAATGTTCCGAGTTATACCAGGAACAGAGCGAACTCCACTTATTAGCGGACGTAACCTATCTGTTCGTCCCTGGGATGAGTTACTTTTCCTCTTTCGGACTCTTTTTCAGTTCTCTTCCTACATCTATCCGTTCTGCTTAAACTTTCCGGGCAAGTCCTCAGGGGTTTCGAGCACTTTCCAGCGCTGACTGAACCTCGTGTTATTGTCATATGGATGTAATTCTTTCTTGCTGCGCGAAGTCAACGTGAACTCGATCATGTACGAATAGATTCTGCTGGACCCTTTTCATTCGTGATTTACGCGGTACCCATTCCGGTGCTCGTACATCAGTTTCTCCCTCGATCATTTCACTTTTGCAACGTCCTGTACACTTGCGAGGATCAGTCAATAATTAAGTTAACCTAAAAAATATGGGCAATTTGGGAAGAGATACGCTTAATCGAGCCTCGCGGATCATTTTTATAGCTGCCTGTTGTCGACGATTATGAAAACGATATGTAATCATATGATACATAATTCACCGGAAAGAATGGATCTCATGAAATCCCCCTTATCAGAAGCTCCGCCCGGTTAATTTGAACTTGACATGGTTAATCCTAAACGTGCGGACTGCACGTGGCAGCCCGTATTTTACGGTTCCGCGCGATTTCCGCCATAACTAATTAAACGTCGAATTAGGCTTCGACTTTCTGCCAGTTTCTTTCGACATTAAACACCTTTTCTCATTTATTACTGACTTCAACACATCGACTGCCACGCTTCGACAACCACTAAAATTTCACGAAATTAAAGTATTTCATTTCATTAAATTACGAATTGCCAAGCAAACTTGTATCTCGTGAATCGCATTTCCAATATTATTACGTTTCGCGGGTATTAATAAAATTAGGAAATTATGACGGATTAGCGTGAAAATCAATTTTCAAATCTGATAATTCAATCATTTTCGATCGCCCATATGTAGACGACGCGGCTGTCAAAGTGTTAAAGTACAAAAAAGAATTTTTAAGAGAAAAATTTACAAAAGATATTTAACTTATCAATTAATTCGTTCGATAAATAAGAGCAAAGTTTGTAATTTACTAATATAAGAAGGGTATACTATTTCCCTTTGTTTTACTGTTCTTCCTTTCACATGTATGTGTAATATTTAATTAATCCTTGATTGCAATTGATCCTTGTTTCCAATGTATCATTGTTTATACTTTCTAGTGAGTTTGTTAGTTAACTATTGCTGCTCGTAACTGTACAAGTTGTACGTTAACCTACACCTAAATGAACTAGTGACGTCACGCAGAAGCGTTCTTTCATTCCGATTCGTTCCTTTTGTTTTCAAGAACACGAATCGAGCGAGCCCAGCACGCTCTAAATTACACTAAAACCACACACAGCGTATCTCTTGACTGACTTTCTCAGCTACTTGGTCCCGGCAAACAGTTTTTGTTGGAGGCGGTGGCGGGATCACGTTCAGTTCGCCGAAGATACCGTAAAATTTACAATCAAGATGTTCACCCGAGGAAACGAATATCGAAAGGGATTTGCATTTGAAAGTGTGTATTCTGATACCGAAATTAGGCTGTTCATAGTTCGTACATCAAAGTTCAGCCGGCGAAGTTCCCATCTCGTCTCGGAACTCCCCATCGCGTGCGCGCGGGAACAGATTTACGTTCCGAAATTTCGCGGAAACTGCAACCGTCAGCGAAAGTTCGACGGCTCCGGTCCTCGAAACGTGACCAAATAAAAGTCTGTGTGTTTGACGAACGCGGGGATCCCGGAATTCGCGTTACCGCTTTTCATTAAAAATCGACGTCAACCTGGCAACGGTTGATGATCACTTGCGAAACGGTATATCTCGCCGCGGTTGCAGATCCGGAAAGTCATTACAACTTGACACACTTTTACAATGTTTTTTACGAGTGCTACATTAGAGCCTACACGTCACGTGTATCCTGTCTTACAAACGACGACTGTTCATATAGGGTGTCTCGTGAAAACGAAGCGAGAATACTGTCTATGGGTCGATGACCGAGAACCATGTTAGTTCGGAAATTATTCACACTACATAGAGCACTCGAAGTGACTGACCTGCGTTATTTAAAAAAATGACATTACTGCATTTATTTAAACTTACTAAAGAAAATTTAGTTAATTATTTTCTGCGAAAGTAAAATAGATTTTCTACGTTTTTAAAAGGAAAAGTGAGAAACCGATTATTATTACTATGATCAGGGTTTGATAGATTTAGTATTAAAACGTGATTTCAGAGATCAAGCTAAGATGGTGAGTGTCTGTTTTTATTATTGTTGATGCCACAGATCCACACTTATATTTTAGTACGTTACTTGTGTATATAATTATTATTAATAGTTCACCATGATATAAAGCAGGCAAAGAACAATAAAGTAAATTATTCTTGAACTTGTACAATTTAGAAGAATTTCACATTACAAATTGATGAATTAGTAAACGCAATATTAAAATATTGCAAAATTAAAATATTGCAATAAAATGAAACGCTTGAGCCACCTTGTACTGCTCATCTCTGGCAAACCTCTGGAAAAACATTCGATGAAACAAACCGTGCATTTGCAAAATTAATTATCAACGTATCGGTTGCAGAAAATATTTTTATTAGCGCTAAAAGCCGGTTCAACAATAACAGCTCCGCTCGCACAAATATATTAAACGTATTGACAACGGTTCCGCGAATGTGGGCCGGGTAAATACCATAATGAACAATATATACGAGAACAGTAGCGAACCAACGTGGAGAAATAAGTGGAAAATTCTGAATAGAATTTTTCCCAGAATCCCTTCATATTGCTCAATTGAATACGGATTTTAACTAGGCCTGTGAGTCGTTCTATACGATTTCATTTGCAGCTTTGCACGAAAATGACAAATTACATTTTATACCCATTGTCGCTTGACAAATTTCTGTTTTCGCGCTCTGCGATTTATCTGTGTTATTTCCTGATGTGGAAAAAATGTACGAAAATAGTTGTTGGTGCAAATTTTTGGGAAAATTTAGACAATTTTCAATTTCGTAGTTCCCTTGGAATTATTTCGAATTTTCTGCGCGGAGTTATTTTTAAGGCTGCTTTTTTAAACAGCTTTAATAATACGATGGTAAAAGGCAATCGGTATTATTAAAAAACACGAGAAAATAACATTGTAGTTTCGTCATTATTTTGCATCTAGAGATTCATATTTCCTATTTTCGAGTTTCCAGTTCTTGTATAGTGGTGCAAAAAATTCGAGCGAACAGAGGGTTTACAGAAATACGCGAAATCTTAATAAACTAATAGCAAATGAAGATATGGTGATAATTTATTGCGTGCATTTAACGGCGTCTTTCGCCAATATTTTTTTCTATTTATTTAATGGCGCTTCGTTCAATTAAGCTCACATGTATTAACCATTTATAATCGAATTGTTCGGATAGTTGTAAGCGAATAACGGCTCGGTTTGCATATCAAACAAAGTAGCAATATGCTCGATCCAGTATAATCGTTGATCTCCGGTAAAAAAATTGTCGTCGGGTCAATTATCTCGCGTGATGTTGGCGAGATCAATTGCTCGTTTCATCGGTTGCGCCCGTTTGCGGAATAACGATTTATCGGCGGATTGCGCACCGGGTGACGTTTATCAGGATAATAATTAATCGAAGGATGGCGTAAATGAATAATGGACTTCCGAAACCGTTGGCATTAAAGTGACACCGTCCGGATGTTCGCTATTCTTGGAATCTCCGCAACGCGTAAATCGTAGGAATGACCGCCTCTATCTGATAGTGTTTCAGAAGTCAGACGCAACAATCGAAACGATAAACCAAAAAATTTTGCTTTCTCGTGTCTACGATAATCGCTCTTGGAAGCTGTAGAGTCGAATACGGAGATTTCGTAAAATCTTGCATATAATTTTTGGTCGGATTAGTATACTCAGTAAGTATAGCGTTGTGTAATTGAAAATGGAAACATTACAACTACAAAAACAACTAAACATAAGAATCTAATTAGTTTCGAAGATAATTTTCGAGACGCCGCACATTCCAGAGGGTAGTTTCAACCCTCTCAAATTCAAGTATCACTTAACTTTCCTGCTATATTTGCTTTTAACAACAGAAACCTGGACGGAGTACATGAGAATTGAAGGTATGCAGTCGGGCGAAATCCCTGGTGGGGAAAATGAAGCGGGATAAAGCATACATTCAATATTACAAAGTTCCGGGGTAACATTCCTGCGGCACGGAGGAAACACCATGGTTAAACAAATCGGAAGTCGCGGGCAACACAACGTTTCCCATTGAAAACTGGAGCAAAATTCAAGGGAGAATTTTAAGGGACGTGTCACTCACAGTGTCGCTAAGGTAAGGACCACTCAGGCAAAAGTAAACGAGCAGAAAACAACAGATTTCTTTAAAAAGCAGAGAGCAAAGAAATAAACGTGCAGCAGGAAGAACATAAGGTAAAGACACTTTGCATCAGAGAAAATAGTATCGTGCAACATTTCCGTCGTCGTCGTCTGTGCCGTCGGGGCTCTGTAAAAGCCATTTACGTTCAACTTGGACGGGTAGATGTACATGCGTAGAGGAGAAGATAGAGATACAAGCGTAGAGGTAGATGTAGAGGTACATGCAAAGAGGTAGAGGTAGAGGCGTAGTGGTAGAGTACATGAACCTCTATCTCTACCTGTACGCATGTACCTCTACCGACGCATGTACCTCTAACTCTACCCCGACGCACGTACCTCTACCTCTACACCTATACCTCTAACTCCATCTCTATCTCTACCCTTGCGCCTGGTACCTCTACCTCTACTCTACGTATGTGCGTCTACCACTACCTCTACCTCTACCTCGAGCTCTGTGCATGTACCTCTACTTCTACCTCTACGCATGTAACTCTACCACTACCTCTACACATGTACCTCTTACTCTACCCCGACGCATGTACCCCTAACTCTAACCCGACGCACGTACCACTATCTCTACGCAAGTACCTCTACCTCTACCTCTACGCATGTACATCTAACTCTACCCCTACGCATGTACCTGTACCTCTACTTCTACGCCTGTACCACTACCTATACATCTACCTCTACCCTTGCGCCCGGTACCTCTACCTCTACCTCTACGTCTGTACGTTTACCTCTACCTCTACCTCTAGCTCTACCTCTACCTCTACGTCTATCTCTACTCTACCTCTACCGCTACGGCTGTACCTCTACCTCTACCACTACCTCTATGCCTATACCTCTACCTATACACCTGTACAACTACCTCTACTTCTACGCCTGTACCTCTAACTCTACTTCTACGCATGTACCTCTAACTCTAAACCGACGCATGTACCTCTACCTCTACGCATGTACCTCAAACGCTACCTCTACGCATGTACCTCTACCTCTACCGCTACGTATGTGCCTCTATCTCTATCTCTACCTCCACCTGTTACCTCCATCCACCTTACCAACCTCCACCTTTACGTTGTTTCACTTCGTTTCGCATTCATCATTTACGTTATTTTACGTGTTTTACTTTGCTTTACGTTATTTCGCCTTGTCTCACGTTGTTATTTATTACAGTTTTATGTTCTTCTGCGTTCTTATGCTTTGTTTTTAGGTTGTTTTATATTGTTTTACGTTGCTGTACGTTGCGTCAAGTTGTTTTTTTTGTTTCGCATTGATGATTTACATTATTTTACTTTGATTTTATATTGGTTTACGTTGCTTTACCTTGCTATACGTTGTTTTAAGTTGTCTCACGTTGTTTTTTAAATAGTATTACGTTGTTCTACGTTGTTATACATTGTTTTTACGTCGACTTATACTGTTTTACATTGGTTTATGTTGTGTTACGTTCTTTTACTTTGTTTCGTATTCATGATTTACGTTGTTTTACAATGATTTACGTTGTTTTCTTTGTTTGGCGTTGTTTTTAAAAGAGTATAGCTTTGGTTTACGTTGTTATACATTGTTTTTCGTTGTTTTATTTTGTTTTACATAGCTTCACGTTGTGTTACGTTGTTTTGCTTTGTTTCGCATATATGGTTTATGTTTTTTCTCGGTATTTTACCATGTCTCTCTTTGTTTCGCTATGTTAACAAACGTTGTTTTACGTTGATTGACATTGTTTTTACGTTGTTTTACTTTGTTTTGCCTTGCTTTTCGTTGTTTTACGTTGTCTCACGTTGTTGTTTAAAACAGTATTACGTTGTTCTACGTTGTTATACATTGTTTTTACGTTCTTTTATACTGTTTTACATTGGTTTATGTTGTGTTTCGTACTTTTACTTTGTTTCGCATTCATGATTTTCGTTGTTTTACGATGATTTACGTTGTTTTCTTTGTTTGGCGTTGTTTTTAAAACCATATTGTTGTGTTTTACGTTGTTATACATTGCTTTTACGTTGTTCTATGTTTTACGTTATTTTACGTTGTTGTACATTGTTTTTACGTTGTTTTACGTTTTTTTACATTATTTTACGTTGTTTTACTTTTTTTATCGTTGTTTTACGTTATTTTACCTTTCTTTACGTTGTTTTACGTTGTCTCACGTTGTTGTTTAAAACAGTATTACGTAGGTCTACGTTGCTACAGTATGCTTTTACGACGTTTAATTATTTTTACATTATCTAACGTTGCTTTACTTTATTTCTACGTTGTTTTACGTTGTTTTACGTTGTTTTACCTTGCTTTACGTTGTTTTACGTTGTCTCAAGATGTTGTTTAAAACAGTATTACGTTGTTCTATCATTGCTTTACGTTGTTTTATTTTGTTTTACATAGCTTTACGTTGTGTGACGTTGTTTTACTTTGTTTCGCATATATGATTTATGTTTTTCACGTCGTTTTACCTTGTTTTTCTTTGTTTCGCGTTAATGATTATCGTTTTCTATATTGTTTTGCTTGTTTTTCTTTGTTTCGCTATAATGATTTACGTTGTTTTACTTTGTTTTTACGTTGTAGTACATTATTTTACCTTCCTTTACGTTTATTTACGCTTTCTCACGTTGTTGATTAAACAACCTCGATTATTACGTAAAACAAGCTAAAACTACATAAAAACGTCGTAAAAACAAAATAAAACAAAGTAAAACAACATAAATTATCAATGCAAAACAAAGAAAAACTTAGTAAAACAACGTAGAGCAATGTAAAACAATATAAAACAACGTAACAACAATGTATAACAACGTAGAACAACGTAATACGGTTTTAAAAAACAACGTGAGACAAAGTAAAAAAACTTAAAACAAGATAAAACAAAGTAAAACAACGTAAATCATCAATGCGAGGCGAGCAAAACAACGTAACACAACGCAAAGCAATGTAAAATGATATAAAACAACATAAAAATAATGTATAACAATGTAGCTCAATGTAATACGGTTTTAAACATCAACGTGAGACAACGTAAAACAACGTAAAAAAGGTAAAACAACATAAAACAACAGGAAAACAAAGTAAAACAACGTGAATTAATGTAAATCATCAATGCGAAACAAACGAAAGCAAGATAAAACAACGTGAAACAATGTAAATCATCTATGCGAAACAAAGTAAAACAACTCAACACAACGACAAGCAATGTGAAACTCTATAAAACATTGTAAAAACAACGTATAACAACGTAAAACAACGTAATATTGGTTTAAGCAATAGCGTGAGGCAACGTAAAACAACGTAAGACAAGGTAAAACAACGTAACATAGCGTAAAGTAATGTAAAACAATATAAAACAACGTAAAAACAATGTACAACAACGTAGAACAACGTAATACGGTTTTGAACAACAACGTGAGACAGCGTAAAACAACGTACAGCAAGGTAAAACAACGTGAACCAACGTCAAAACAAAGCAAAACAACGTAAAACAACGTAAATCATCTATGCGAAACAAAGTAAAACAACGTAACACGTAAAGTAATGTAAAACAGTATAAAACAATGTAAAAACAATGTACAGCAACGTAATACTGTTTTAAAACACAACGCGAAACAAAGCAAACTACGTTTGACATAAGCATCGTCAAACATTTTAAATCGTCAATGCAAAACAAAGTAAATCAACGTAACACAACGTAAAGCAATGTAAAACAATATAAAATAACGTAAAAACAATGTATAGAAACGTAAAACAACCTAATACTCTTTTAAACAACTACGTGAGACAACGGGAAACAACGTAAATCAAGGTAAAACAACACAAAACAACGTAAAAACAAAGTAATGCAACGTACAACGTAATGCGAAACATACGATTAAGAAACAACCCACGTGATCAAACGATCTAGTTTCAAATCTATGCGAATTAGAATATTTATCTACAAATTTACGCAGAACACGTGATTTAGCTACAAATCAATGCGAAATATATGATGTAGCTTCAAATGCATACCAGACAAACGAATTTAACTTCAAATTGATGCGAAACACGTGATTTAGATTCAAATTCATGCAAAACACATGATTTAGCTTCAAATTCATGCGAAACCTGAAGATTTATCTTCAAATCTATGGAAAGAAACGATTATGCTACAAATCCATGCGAAATAAACGATTTATCTACAAATCCATACGGACCAAACGATTAGCTTCAAATGCATGCGAAATAGAAGATTTATCTTCAAATTCATCCGAATAAACGATTTAGCTTCAAATGCATACAATATAACTGATATAGGTTCAAATCCATGCGAAACAAACGATCTAGGGTCAAATCTATGCGACATAGATATCTTCGCTTCAAACTCAGGCGACATACACGATTTAGCTTCAAATCTATGCAAAATAGAAAATTTTGCTTCAAATCTATGCGAAATAAAAGATTTCTCTTCAAATTGATGCGACACAAACGATTTAGTTTCAAATTCATGCGGAACATACGATTTAGCTACAAATCCATGCGAAATAGAAGATTTAGCTTCCAATCCATGCGAATCAAAAGATTAAGATTCAATTCCATGCAAAACACACGATATAGTTTCAAATTCATGCGAAACATACGATTTAGCTTCAAATCCATGCGAAACACATGATATAGCTTAAAATCCATGCGAAATACATGATGTAGCTTCAAATGCATACCAAACAAACGGTTTAACTTCAAATTGATACGAAACACGTGATTTAGATTCACATTTAAGCGAAACACATGATTTCTCTTCAAATTCATGCAAAACACATGATTTAGCTCAAAATCCATGCCAAATGGAAGGTTTAGATTCAAATCCATGCGAAATAGACGATTTAGCTGCAAATCCAAGCGAAACAAACGATCTACCTTCAAATCTTTGCGAAATAGATGACTTGGCTTCAAATTCATGCGATACAAACGATTTAGTTTCAAATTCATGCGGAACACATGATTAGCTTCAAACCCATGCGAAATAGAAGATTTATCTTCAAATTCATGAGAAATAAACGATTTAGCTTCAAATGCATACGCGATACAAACGATATAGGTTCAAATCCATCCGAAACAAACGATTTATCTTCAAATCTATGCGAAATACATGATTTAGCTTCACATCCATGCGAAATAGAATATTTAGTTTCAAATCTATGCGACACAAATGATTAAGCTACAAATCCATGCGAAACAAACGATCTAGCTTCAAATTTACGAGAAATAGAAGTTTGGCGGCGGTTCAAAGTGTCGTTGTTGTGGAAAGGAGAGGGGACACGTTTCGTCCGGGGCCCGCTAGAGGACTCATCAGTAAGGCTATCCTAGCGGGCCCTTGCCTTAGACGTAGGGGTAGGACGAAGTCTCTGTGTATATATAGGGATCGAGGCTGATCGGCTACCAGCGGGAAGAGGAGCCCTCTACTGGCGGGTCTGGAGGTAGCCGCCACAGAAGACTTGGTTTCAAATTCATGCGAAACAAACGATTTAAATTCAAATTCATTTGGAACACATGATTTAGCTTAAAATCCATGCGAAGTACATGATGTAGCTTCAAATGCATACCAAACAAACGATTTAACTTCAAATTGATACGAAACACGTGATTTAGATTTAAATTTGAACGAAACACATGTATGTCAAAACGACCCCGGTTGCAATTAACTCTTTGAACGCTGCATTTATATACTTTTGAAAGACGGCTGGCGAATTACATAACCCAAACGGAACCTTTAAAAATTCATAATGACCGGTGGGAGTTACGGGGGCGGTATATTTTCTGCTATTCTCATTAATGGGAACATAAAAAGATCCATTTCTGAGATCCAACGTACTAAATACTTTCGCGCCTTCTAATAAATCCTATTGATCCTCTATCAAAGGTAGGGGATATCTATCTTTTACCATTTTTTTTATTAAGCTGTGTGTAGCCAATACAAATTCTAGTTGTGCCATCCTTCTTCTTTACTAGTACAATTGGACATGCGTAATCTGAACAAGACTCTCGAATTATTTCATCTTTCAACCATGACGTTATTTGTTTATCAACTTCAGATTTATCCCCGGGAGACAATCTTCGCGGTCTCTCGTACACTGGGATCTCGTCTTGCAGTATCAAGCTCATTTTAATCCCTACTTCTTTCGTTTTAGATGGTTTATAACTTGCAACACAATCTTCTATAAGTTTTCTATGTTCAGGAACCGCAATGTGTGATAAATTTACATTGTCAACTATAGCCTCGACATTGACATTAAATATTTCCGGCAAATCTATTTTTTTAATAAAAATTTCTCCTCCTTTCGTACTTAGTTCTACGGAATCTAAAAATTCTGTACCGATTATTAAACTATGGGACGACAAGGTATTGGGTAGAACGTGTATATTTATTCGATATGTTATCTGATCTATTGCAATAGTTGTTGAAAATTCCCCTAATGTGTGGTTGCTCTCTGCTCCGACACCACAATATTGCAAAATCTTATTATTCAATCTAGGAGCACCAATTTTAACATAATAATCCGCTCGCATCAAATTCAGTTCGCTTCCAGAATCTATTAACGCTGTCAACTTACAATTTCCAACTTGCACCTCTTTAACTCGCTTCTTTCTCGACGCTTCAGACACACTTGTGTCCTCTTTCTTTCGTCGGGCAGTTTGCAGCCGTATGGTATCGGTTTCCACACAAAAAACATCGCCGTAATTCTTGCCGTGCCACTTGCTGTGATTCACCTTGTGACGATGTTCCATGGACGGTCGTCTTCTTCTTCTCCTCAGGTTGCCTGTTTTTCGTTCTTGATTTTTCCTTCATGTCTTCGTAAATTTCGAATGTTTCTTTCAACTCACGTATATTTCTAGCACCGTACAATATCGTTTTGTTTGTTTCGAAATCCTGAACTCCGTCAATAATATACTTAATAACTGTTGAGACTTCCATGTCTGCTTGCTTCGCAATCTCCAACATTTGATAAATGTATTCTTGATACGACTCGTTCGATCTTTTAATATTACGTGACAACTCTTTATGTATCTCGTACGTATCTGCAGTTTTACCAAATTCGGACTCCAATGCTCGCTTCATCTCGACCCATTTGCGACAACATTTTTCACAGTCGACGAACAATCTCGCCGATGCACGCAATAACCGCTTCGCATAAATAACTTTTTGTACTTCACTCCATTCACATAGCTCTAGCAAACTCTTCGCTAAATATACGCATGGACTCCTCAACATCCCTGAATGTTAACGCCTGCATCCGTCGCACGCATCGTCTCACATCGCTTCCTTCTTCTTCGTCTTCACTGCCATCAATATCATCTTCCTCTTCGGCATGTTCGATTTGCAACATTATGGCTGCTTTAAGCCGATCTTGTAGTTGCTTTTTATTTCCCGACGTCCTTAGCTTGCTACTCTTCAATTCTTCCTTTAAACCGGTTAACTTCATTGTTAGAATTTCCTCTAATTTGTCAGCAGATAGGCTTGCTTGTGATACTTCGACAACGGTATCGTTTCCTTCAGACATCTTAAAAGGCTTTTCAATGCACAACACAACAACTAAAGTTCAACTCTCAACTCCTACAGTCACAATATCATTGTTATCATTCAACGCTACCTTTTCCTCAAATCCCGGCTGAGCCCTCAAAATTATGTAGAAATTGTCTAATATTTAAACAATATAGAATCTGTATCGATTAGGAAAGGACTAAACGTGGTGAAGACAGAAAATATCGCGTACCGTACCTTCAACTAGGATTACAACTACTTCACTTAATTTTACTACTTGCAACACTCCTCACTAGACGACTCTCGTACACTCTCTGTCCACTCCAAACACGCTCCTCCGACACAATGCCTGTCTTTTCTAAAAACGTGCCAATCGCATCCGCCGGCTCTCCGTCGCCAAGGGATTTTTTTCATCTGACCCGGCCTTCACCAAAGTTTCTCTTCTATTGCCTACCATAAATACAAAGACTTAAAACTACGGTCTCCTATGCCTAACACTCCTCCTCGTCCTAAACGTACCCACTAAATTACGATACTACAATAGTATAGAATTGTATAAAATAGTACAGAATTCGTTAAAAATCATTAAAATATCTTACAGTATATATCATCATTTACCCGCCGGAGCGGGAGGCGGTCGAGTGCTTCGAGCTCCAGGCCCGGGGATTAGCGCTCGCCAGATGGCATGCGGAGCTTTGCTCCCATGCCGGCGAGCGCGTCCCAGGGGCTCTCCTGCCACACTTCACCTCGTGACGGAAGAGGCGGTTTGGCAGGCTCTCCTACCGTGCGACGCAGGTGTTCACCGGGCATGGCTGCTTCGGTGTTTACCTGTGTCGCATCGGTCGGGAAGCGACGACGGCGTGCCACCACTGTGGCGCGGAGGAGGACTCGGCGCAGCATACACTGGAGGTATGCCCCGCCTTTTCAGTGCTGCGCCGAGTCCTAAGAAGGGAAGTTGGTCGCGACCTCGCTCTCTCCAGCTTAGTTGGGGCCATGCTGGAGAGCCCGACAAAATGGGCGGTAGCCATAGCCTTCTGCGAACAGGTAATGTTGCAGAAGGAGGCTGCCGAGCGGGGGGTGCGGTCGTGGGCGCCCACGCCTAGAGCCCCCCCCCCCCCCGAGCAGCTGAGAATAGGCGGGCGGCGGGTGTACCAGATCTCTGGTTTAATTGCCAGCCGCCCGCCAACCGAGGATGTCCTTTTAGAAGTGGGGGCGACGAGAAGTCGTCGCCCCCGACGGCCGCCGGTGCGGCCGTCATGACGAGGCGATGTGGGGTTCGGTCCCCCGCTCCGCCGAATCAAGATGATTCATGGGGGGAGGATCAATCTCCCCCCGGGACGCGGCCAGCTACCGCTCCATCCTCGTGGCCGGCCAGGCGAGGGGGAGCCGCGGTCGTGTTCTTGAGAGTTCCTGTGGCTCCCCCGTTAATCGCCAGCGCCCTAGGCCGCCGTGGGGGTTTTAGCGGGTCGAACCCCGCACTACTCCCGCCCCGCCCTTCGGGCGGGACGGGGGTGTCTGACCAGCAGATTTCCCCCACGATAAATAAAAAAAAAAAAAAAAAGTATATATCATCATTTTCTTCATTTGTTTTGACAATTATTCAAAACTATTTTCTACATATATTTTGTAAATTGTGCAAAATTATTTTCTCCATTTTTTTCGACAATTGTAGAAAACTATTTTCGTCATTTATTTTAGAAATTATGTACAGAAATGTTCTCCATCTATTTGGGAACTTATTTACAGGTATATTCGAAAACAAGTTTCGAATGCTTTAAAAACTTAATTGCCTGATGAAAATTTGTTTTATGAAATTTTATACTTGATTGAAACCGGAGAAAGATTGGACACGTTTGTTTCATTGGAAGATTGATAGCGTCGACAGCACGGGAAAAGCGCAAGCATCAAGCTGTAACGGTTGCATAATTACCGTTACGTCGAATAATTATTTTAATGAGCTGAAGTGTAGCAAATTAGTTTCAAACACGTTTCGAGCGCACCGGCGCCTCTGTTACTACCCTCCTCCGTCCGTGTGTCCGCAATAACGAAATTTTCTCAAGGCTTATAAATGCTGTGTACTTGCTGCAGAATAAAAGCCTAATTAATTACCATCCACTGGAATGCCGCGTGCTCTCTGTGATTTAATTCGAGTCTGAAAAACGAAGAAAATTATTTCGATAATACCTGATTGAAGGAATTCCTTTAGAAACAGCATTTAACAGACGACATCTTTTTTTTAATGTATTAGAAATCTCGGTTTTCAAACTTATTTAGTAACAGGATTTTAAAAAAGTATAATAACTATCGAAGACAGAAATAATTGTTAAATATGCACCTAGAAAAATTCATCCAAATAATCTTCTAATACGTCCAGAAACTATTTCTGATTCTTCTGCAATTAAATAAAATGGAATTTGACTGAATTCGATTGATATACTGGTAATTAATGTTGAACAAATAGGTGAAGCTACTTTAAATATAAATTTCATCGAATTTCGATAATTTAAGAATTTTAGAAATAAATTTTTCTACTGATGTTATTAAATTAATAATAATTTTAATCAAAATTCTAAGTATGTAAATATGGAAAAATTGATCACAACATTTAAATGCAATATTAACATTATTATCGATATAAATAAGTAATGACCAAAACTAAGAAATTATTTATTTGATAATTTAATTAACAGTATTATAAACATGACTCCCCCGTGTCCGCTACCTTGTCGTGGTGGGGGGGCTTCGTGCCCTAATGATCCTCAAGGCTATGCCAGCGGGGAATTTATTCCCTGGCAGGTTCTACCTAGCTGGAGTGGCTTGAGGTGAGGGGCCTACTAAAAGTCGGACACATACCGTAAACCTGTGGTCATGTTTTACAGGAACGGGGGTCTTGCCTTAGCCGGCCGGGCCGCGAGGATGACAACCTCTCTAAAAAATCCCTAGCCCCAAGCAGTGTTGCGCGGTGATGAGGGCGTAGCTGGAGTAAGAGCCAGCTATGGTTGGTGGGTGCACCAATCGTTAGCGGACAACCCCGGGGTACCTGGCGACCCCCCGGGCGTATTAGCCTTCCCCGGGTATGGCGGCTCTACCCGGGGTGACCTCTTTTCCGACCATTCTCGTGGGATCAACTATGGATTGTTCACAAATTAAAAAAACCGGGGTGGGGGGAAACGAGAGGGAGAAGGAGGCGCGCGTGGCTAGCGTGCGCCTCGAGCGCATGGATGGGTCGGTGTTGCGGGAACTTCCCGCAACACGCGGCAGAGAGAGATCCGCTGTGGACCTTGGCGAGTGCGATGGGGGAGAGGAGTCCGACCACTCGGTCTCCTCTCACCGCTCTTCGCAGAGCGCCCCTGGCTCCTCAACAGGGAGGAAGAGGGGAAGACCGCCGACTACTGGTCAGTACGTTGGCCTCTATGAGGCGAAACGTAAGCTGACGGAGGCCAACAGGGGCCTCATCGCGGCAATTTTTGACCCGGTGGCCCCGGGGCCGCAGCCCGGGAGATCGGTCGACCCACTTCCGGACGAGGTGGAAATCGCTGCGAATCTTCGCAGCCGTCCGACGCGGGAGATAGCGGCGTCGATAATGGAGAGCCTGGCCGAAGTGGCCAAGATCTCTAATGCGACAAGGGAGTTGCGGCCAGTCACGGTGCGGATCCTGCAACCGGCGGCCCTGAACAGCCGGGCGGGCGTTGCGGAGCTGACAATGAGGTCAGCTTCCGACGCCACCCGGCTGTTAGAAGCGGAAAACGCTCTCCTTAGGGAGCAGATGGCGGAGTTGCGGACCGAGGTGGCCCGACTCCGTCAGGCGGTGGAAACGAGGCCGGCAGCAGTCGAGATGCCTCCGCCGCCGCCCCCTGAGGGGGGCACAGGGCCGCTGCTGAGCGCCGGCGCCCGAGGGCCCCAACGCCCTGGGCGAGGGAAGCCCTTGCCGGCGTCCGCAGCGGTGCCAGCAAATTTGCTGGCACAGATCGGCTCCCTGATCGATGCCAAGCTGGCATCGTTCAGGAGGGAGCTGATCCCGCGGGTGCAGGATCCGCGGTCGGTGCCACCCGTGCCATCCACCCCCAGCCTGTCGATAGACAGGAAAGGGGGGAAAAGGGTGGCAATAGAGGAGGGGCTGCGGCCGCTAAGGCGGCACAGATGCAGCCCCCACAGCAGAGGGCTGCCTCTACTGTTGCGCCGCCCTCCACCGCACCTCCAACTGAGGTGTGGTCGAAGGTTGTTGGCCGAAAGGCCAAAAAGGCGGCTGCCGCAGTTAAACCTGCGGCGGCTGCCAAGGCCTCTTCGACCGGGAGGGCGGCGAAACGGGTGGCACCGGCTGCCCCCAAGAGGGCTCCCCTGCCGCCGCGTCCGCCCCGCACGGCTGCCGTCACGATAACGGTACCGGCCGGCGGGGCTATGACGTATGCCGAGGCAATGGCCACTGCCAGGTCAAAAGTTGACCTGGCAGAGATTGGCATTGTCTCGATGAAGCCGAGGAGGGCGGTGACGGGGGCTCTAATTTTGGAGATCCCCGGCGCCGACGGGGCTGCCAAAGTCATCGCCCTTGCCACGAAAGTGGCCGAAGCGCTGGCAGGCACCGGCGTGAAGGTCGCGCGCCCGGTAAAGAAGACCGACCTTAGGGTGCGCGGCCTGGTCGATTCGACCACGCCGGCTGAGGTAGCCGCGGCAGTTGCCCGTGTGGGAGGGTGCGACGAGGGGCAGGTGAGGACCGGCGAAATCCGGTCTTCCCCCTCGGGACTTGGCACCCTTTGGGTCCAGTGCCCTACTGCGGCTGCACGCAAAGTGGCGGTTGCGGGAAGGCTTACTGTGGGCTGGACCCAGGCGAAGGTCGAGGCACTCAGCGCCCGGCCCCTGCAGTGCTACGCTGCCTTGGCCTAGGCCACACTAGGTAGCGATGCACTGCGGCCGAGGACCGGTCCGAATGCTGCTTCGGATGCGGCAGTCTGGACCACAAGGTGGCTGGCTGCACGGCGAAGCCTAACTGCCCGCTCTGTGCGGGAGCAGGCAAGCCGGCCGGCCACCGCCTCGGTAGCCGGGCGTGCCCTGCCAGCGCGAAACGCGGCAGGGGAAGCAAGAGGAGGAAAACCGCGGTGGCCAAGGCGGCGGCCACCGTGGCAACTAAGCCGAAGGTGGCACCAAAAGGTGTCACCATCGCGCCCGCGGGGGCGGATACGGCCAAAGAGGCCCCAGACGCCACCGCTCCCGCGGCGGCGATGGATGTAGAGGCCTGCCCATAATGGGGCCCAAGGGCCCTATAATACAGGCCAACCTGAACCGCTCGGCCAGGGCACAGGACCTTCTGGTGCAATTCCTGGCCGAGCGGGGTGCCGGGTTGGCCGTAGCGGCGGAGCCGTACAGGATTCCCGACCATCCACATTGGATGGGGGACCTGAGCGGCTCCGCCGTTATAATATGGGCAGGCCGGCCGGGTTCTCCGGCGTGCTCCGTTATCGAGCGCGGCCGAGGATACCTGGCCGTTGACTGGGGCGGCACCGCGGTTGTGGCGATCTACGCACCTCCAAGGTGGTCCCTCGGGGAGTTCGAGCAGTATCTGGACGGGGTGGGGAGATGCGTCTCCCGCTGCCAGCCCCGTCCGGTGCTGGTCCTGGGGGACTTCAACGCCAAGTCGCCGGCTTGGGGTTCCCCCGGGACAAACCCGAGGGGCCGGGAGGTGCTTGATTGGGCGGCGGGACTCGAGCTCCGTCTTTTAAACACGGGCTCGGTCCATACGTGCGTGCGGCACAATGGGGGGTCCATCGTTGACCTTTCATGGGCAACGCCCCCCGCCGCGCGCCGTATTACGGGGTGGAGGGTGGCGGAGGAGGTCGAGACACTATCAGACCACAGGTACATTGTTCTCGGCCTTTCCGCCGCCCCATCGACACCCCGACGTCGCCCCGCTGATGAGGGATCGCCTCAGCCGCGGTGGGCGCTAAAGCGCCTCGACCAGGACGCTCTGATGGCGGCAGCCCACGTCGTGGCCTGGCCGGCAACACCGGGGGTCCGTGTTAGGACCACTCCTGTGGGACCTGGGATATAACGCAGTCCTGAGGGCCCCCCTGCCCGACGGTGCCACTATCGTCTGCTATGCAGACGACACATTAGTGGTTGCCGTCGGGGACACCTTCGAGAGGACCATCCGACGAGCGGAGGTTGCGGTGGCAGCCGTCGTCGCGAGGATCTACGATCTGGGGCTGAAGGTGGCCCCGGAGAAGGCCGAGGCCGTCTGGTTTGGACGGCCTTGGTCTCGGCCACGGGCCAGATCGTGGATCTGGGTTGGAGAAGCCTGCGTCGAGGTGAAGTCCGAGATCAAGTATCTCGGACTGATCCTCGACAGCCACTGGAGGTTCGGAGCACATTTCGGCCGTCTCGTCCACCGAGTTGAGAGGGCGGCGGCCGCGTTAGGCCGCCTGTTGCCCAATATCGGGGGACCGGGCGATATGGTGCGTCGCCTATACATAGGCGTGGTGCGGTCCATGGCATTATACGGCGCCCCGATTTGGGCGCCGTCCGTGAGGGCAAACCGGCGCAACACATTGTTGTTGCGCCGGATTCAGAGGCAAATGGCCCTTCGCCTCGTAAGGGGTTACCGCACCACGTCTACCGTGGCGGCGCTTGCTCTGGCGGGAGAAATTCCCTCCGAGCTGCAGGCGGCGATGCGCGCCTATGTCTATAGGCGCATATGCATCGCTGGCCGGGCTCGGGGGGACCCGCCGGAGCAGGAGGCGGTCGAGGGCTTCGAGCTCCAGGCCCGGGGACTAGCGCTCGCCAGATGGCATGCGGAGCTTTGCTCCCATGCCTCTGAGCGCGTCCCCGGGGCTCTCCTGCCGCACTTCACCTCGTGGCGGGAGAGGCGGTTTGGCAGGCTCTCCTACCGTGCGGCGCAGGTATTCACCGGGCATGGCTGCTTCGGTGTCTACCTGTGTCGCATCGGTCGGGAAGCGACGACGGTGTGCCACCACAGTGGCGCGGAGGAGGACTCGGCGCAGCATACACTGGAGGTGTGCCCCGCCTTTTCAGTGCTGCGCCGAGTCCTACGTAGGGAAGTTGGTCGCGACCTCGCTCTCTCCAGCTTAGTTGGGGCCATGCTGGAGAGCCCGACAAAATGGGCGACAGCCATAGCCTTCTGCGAACAGGTAATGTTGCAGAAGGAGGCTGCCGAGCGGGGTCGCCGCGAGCGGGGGGTGCGGCGTGTGCGCCCACGCCTAGAGCCCCCCCCCCCCGAGCAGCTGATAATAGGCGGGCGGTGGGTGTACCAGATCATGCTGGTTTAATTACCCGCCGCCCGCCAACCGAGGATGTCCTATCAGGAGTGGGCCGCCGGTGCGGCCGTCGTGACGAGGCGGTGTGGGGTGCGGTCCCCCGCACCGCCGAATCAAGATGATTTATGGGGGGTGGATTAATCTCCCCCCGGGACGCGGCCGGCCACCGCCGTTCCATCCTGGTGGCCGGCCAGGCGAGGGGGAGCCGCGGTTGTGTTCTTTGAGAGTTCCCGTGGCTCCCCCGCTACTCGCCAGCGCCCTAGGCCGCCGTGGGGGTTTTAGTGGGTCGAACCCCGCACTACCCCCGCCCCGCCCTTCGGGCGGGACGGGGGTGTCTGACCAGCAGATTTCCCCCACGTTAAACAAAAAAAAAAGTATTATAAACATGAATAAATACCAATTCAAGCTACGATATCTTTTATTACTGAGGACAATAGTAACACTATTGCAGATATGGACAAATATCGATTGAAAATAGAAACTTCTGTGGCGGCTACCTCCAGACCCGCCAGCAGAGGGCTCTTCTTCCCGCTAGTAACCAAGCCGCCTCGATCCCTATATATACAGAGACTTCGTCCTACCCCCACGTCTAAGGCAAGGGCACGCTAGGATAGCCTTACTGATGAGTCCTCTAGCGGGCCCCGGACGAAACGTCTCCCCTCTCCTTTTCTCGACCAAACACACACAACGACCGTCGCCAAACTTCTTTATTAAATAATTTAATCATATCGCTAAAATGTCGCAAGTTAATAAATATTATAAATAATATCACATTATTATACATATTTTTTGCACACGTACTGCCGAATCAGCTACGACATTGTTACAAATATAAATAAGTAAAAATGAAAACTAGACAATTCTTTATTAAACAATTAAATCAAGTGTCTACAACGTTGCAAATTAATTTGCTATTCAGCTGACGAGCTAAATGAACCAATTCGTAGGAAACGCGTCAGAAGATCGTTCCCGGATCAACGATTCCAAGAAAATTAAGTTTCAAACGAAAATGTCCGATGGATGCCGCGGTCGAGCGCGGAAATTCAAAAGCTGCCGGCGATGAGAATCGAATTCAAACCACTGGCAGAGAGCAGTTTACATATTTAATGGCGTGTGATTAAGGAAACCGCGCACAGTGAAAATAAATGCGTAAAGCTTCCGGAAACTCGACGGTTCCCGTGGGATGGCGGCTGATTAGGCGAACAGCGTTGCTCGGCACTGCGTCGGAACTCTCGTACAACGTAATGGCGGTTAATATCTCTATCGATTGGAATTGAAAACGGCGAAATTTCTGATATCCGAGATCGCCGACGAGCATTTGTATAAATTCGTTATTAAAATGAAAATACTCCGGGCCGCCGTTTCGGTTTTACGTTCTCGCTCCGCCATGACCGGGAAGGTTCAAAGGATGATATTTCAGCTGCGCGAGAAATGAACTCGCGAGCTGCGGTCTCCGTTGCATTTTTTCGACCAACTGCAAAATTTTTTTTTGAAATTTTTGACGGCAAAAGTTATGTATATACACAAAAAATTGTGTAACAATATGATTATATACAAATTATGTTTCGTTGTTAAAATATTTTATATTTTATAAAAAGTCCGAAATGGGGATTGCGACAGGTTGCATGAATAAAAAGAAAGAAAAACATTTTTTTTTATTGTGTAAAAAACAAAAGACCGAGTAAGTAATACATAGTTACTATAAGCTCTACATTACATATTTATGTATGGTACTTAATTATAATATAAAATCCGAACCAAAAATGTCATGCTTCAAATATGATAATTTTGTCATGTTCAACTTATTATTATACGATTATAATATTGTTGCAAAGTACACAATTTCTCTCGCGTCGCGGCATTTTATTTACAATAAAGGATATTAACTATAACACAATTCGATACAATAACAATTCAGATCTTTTAGAAGTAGGATGTTGAGTTGTCCTTTCAGAATCCTTGTCGTAGACAGCGAGCGGTGCCATGGCGAACAACGCTGTCATTGTTTTTGCTCTTCTATAGAAGCACGTTCGTTAATAGAACGATCTTCCATTTAATGGGCAAAAATGTCGGATTACGGAAGCAGGTGAAGTCGTATTTTTAAGTTAAAAAGCAAACCGGTCGCCGAAGCGCGCACAAAGTTTTTGTAATCTCGTTGTTCTTCCAGCGAGAGCGAGGGGGGGGGGGAGACTTAACGCCGTGTTTTCTTTCGATCTTGATCCTGATTTATCTGAACTTTGACGCTCCCATTTGTCCTTCTTTACGCCGCCAACACGCGGTTCCGGCTTCTTAAGCCGGTGGTCGCGTTTCCGGCGTTGTCGTCCACGGTTACCATGTCGTGCGATCGATCTTCATTTAGCTGCAGTTGGTCAGGGGCTTCGGTAATTAATTCGCTGAATCCGGTCGCTACTTGCTTCCATTTCAGCAGGTCAGCTGGCTGCAATGGTAGACGATCGATCAATCCCCGGGAAAATCTATGTAATTTAGACCACGATTTGTTCTCCTTCGATTCGAGGAATCAGTCTTGCGAGCCCGTTAAATCGTGAGCGTTTCTACAACCCGACAAAGTATAATCCTCCCGGTCTCGAATATTAATTAACAAGAGCCCGGACTGATCGAATTCGGCAGCGATAAATGAAAATAGAATCTGCCCGACCTACATCCGTTCATTAACTTGCCCCGGAGAGCAACGCTCTGGGCCAGATGACATCAGCGAAAGAAATAGATCTGTTTCGTACAGTTTTGGTATGAAATCCCGAGATTTCCATTCGGATTTCACCGTTGGGCAATTTTTGTCTTTGGCTCTTTAACGACAAGAGAAAATTCAGTAGGAAATTCGTTAGGAATTTTGCTAGAAAAAATAACTTGGTTGTATTTTACGTACAAATATCTAACAATTTTAATATGTTTTAGAATCTTCGGTATTAAGTACACCAGAAAATTGACTAGGAATATCACTAGAAAAAATTATTTGTTATGTTCAGATTTATGTATTTTATGTATAATTTTCCATCGATGTTTCCGTATTTTTTAAATTTTCGATATAAAGTTCTGTAGAAAAATCATGAGAAACTAACTAGGAGATATACTAAGAAATTTACTACATATGATTACTAGGTCTATTAAGATTTATGTATTTTATGTATAAATTTCCATCAATGCTTAATCAGTTGAAAATCTTTGACGGATGATTTTTCTAGAAACTTCACTGGGAAAGTCACTAGAAAACTCGCTAGTAAATTCGCTAAGAAAAATTACATTTTTATACAGATTTTTATATGTAATTTTTATATTTAAATGTCCATTAATGTCGATATATTTTAAAATCGTAATAATACTGACGCGATAAATGTTTTTATTTAATAGTAATATCTTGAATATTAGTAATTGTATGCAAGAGAACATTTGTGTATGTTTTATGCAAATTTCAGCTGAATGCTTACACATGTTATTAGACCAACTGGACTAACTCACTAACTGGACAATTCACTAAAAGGTACCGATCGAAAAGATATAGCGATGTTTTTGGAACCTCGTGTAGCACCTAGTCTGGAGTGATTAATGGATTCAGGTTGGTTACCTCGCTAGCGGACGACGAAAATAAGAAATTCCATTAACACTTAACCTGAATCGACCAAGCAGGGCTCCTGGGTTAAAAGAACAGATTCTTATAAAAAAGAGGATCCAGTAAAAGGGTTTCTTACTGGCTTAATTTAAAATGGCCTCTAGAAAGTCATACTGATAATAATAGAAGAATCTTCTGCATTACCAAGACTGGAGTGATTAATGATGTTATACATAACCTAAACTCATTCACTAGAAATTTAGAAATAACAAAGACATTATTTATAGAAGAAGGCTATATACAAACTAAGATTTGTACATCTCACTAGAAGGAAAAGGTCACTAGAATGTGAGTAGAATAATCCTAATTCTAACCTAAACTCATTCAATAAAAATTTAGAAATAACGAAGAAATTATTTATAGAAGAGAGTTATATACTAAAGAACTAGATACAAATTAAGGTTTGTATATCTTACTAGAAGAAAAAGGCCATTAGAAACTTAGCAGAAAGTCATATCATAGTAAATATTTGGAACCCTACAGGCATGCCAAAATTAAACTATTGAAGCCCTAGGAGAAGCAGTGTAAAATTAAAGAATAACACAATCTGAAAATTTAGCTCAACCCCATCTGGGGGTAAGATAATTTCGAAGCAACGTGTAACCTCCGTGGCCGTATTTCTGGGATTCTACGTCATCTGCTAGTTAAGTGAGTCAAAACTCAAATATTAAAGCCGTAGGGGGCTATTATAATGTGCTAGAATTAGGAAATAGCCCGAACAGAGTCGGTGGTACCGCGATCCAAATATTAAATCCTTAGTGGGACTATTGTATCGCAGAATTAGAGGATTCCGCAAGTGCAGAATTTACATGAAAAGGAAGATGATATAAAGCAATCTTTAACCTTTATGGTTATATTTCTGGGATTCTACCTCGTTCGCTGGTCAGGTACCATACCCCAAATGTTAAGCCCTTGGGGAGACCATTATATCATAGAAGTAGAGTATTCCACAAGTGCAGAATTTATACTAAAAGGAAGATAATTTAAAGCAACCTTTAACCTTTACGGTTATATTTCTGGGATTCTAGATCGTTTGTGCTAGAGAGGGCTATTAAACCTGAAATATTAAATTCCCAGGGACGATATTATATCATAGAATTATTTATAGCTCAAATCGGGAGAAAATGATTTAAAGCAATCTAATCTGGATTCATAAATATAGGGAACAAAACTCTAATGTGGTAATGCAGTATCAATGGTACCAATATACGCACTGCCAAACTCTAGGATGTTAAAACCTAGAGTAATAAAATTTAGGATGACAAAGTCTATGCCCCTTAAAGCTAGTGTACCGACGCATTGAAACTAAGATCTAGGGGTGTTAAAGCTTAAGCTAGTTTTCTAGAGTATTCTTTGGAAGTATATGTTTTCCTGGGGATTCACAAAAGAGAGACCCAAAATGTGGGATGTCACCTCATCTAAGGCCCCTAAATCTGGGATGCTACCATCTAGGGTCCCTATAACTGGAATGTCACTATCCAGGATCCCTAAAAATGAGATGTTACCGTCTAGGATGCTTAAAAACTGGGATGATATCGTCTAGGGTCTTTAAAACTGAGCTACCACCATCTACGGCCCCTAAATCTATGTTACTATGATGCAATGTTCAACAATCTATGTTACTATAATCTAGTGTTCCAAAATCTATGTTGCTATGATCTACTGTTCCATAATCTATGTTACTATGATCTAGTGCTCCAAAATCTATGTTGCTATAATCTAGTGTTCTGTAATCCATGTTACTATGATCTAGTATTCCAAAATCTATGTTACTATGATCCAGTGTTCCAAAATATATGTAACTATAGTCTAGTGTTCTGTAATCCATGTTACTATGATCAAGTATTCCAAAATCTATGTTAGTATGATTCAGTGTTCCAAAATCTATGTTACTATAATCAAGTGTTCCAAAAATGTTGCTATGATCTAGTGTTCCGTAATCTATGTTATTATGATCTAGTATTCTGTAATCCATGTTACTATGATCCAGTGTTCCAAAATCTATGTTACCATGATTTAGGCTCCCTAAATCAACGTTACTGTGGTCTAGTGTCCCAGAATCTATCACACCGTGATCTGCAACATCAAAACCTGCGATTGTGAAGTCTGAGGTACCAAAATCCATCATTCTTAAACAACGTGGCGCGAAAACGATCTATTCGCGCACAGGATTAGTCCAGGATTGAAGAGTGA
Source organism: Megalopta genalis (assembly GCF_051020955.1). Taxonomy (NCBI): domain Eukaryota; kingdom Metazoa; phylum Arthropoda; class Insecta; order Hymenoptera; family Halictidae; genus Megalopta; species Megalopta genalis. The sequence goes on from NW_027476122.1 coordinate 557,466, forward strand.
GACAGTCGGGGGGAATTTCGGGTTGTGTCAAAGGCAGATAGTCGGATGGGGGAACGTTTAATCTTCGCGGTCATAGAACAGGAATGGGTGAGGTTAAGTCCCGGGGCTTACCGTTAAAGTGAAAAAGACTGAGAGCAGCGCTATCGGAAGCAGCGAACCGCGTAGTTCCGATCTCTCGGACCGGGGTGTCTTAGTAAATCAAGAAGCTTGCCCAGCAGCTCTCCGTGACGGCCGCCGACGTCCTGCCGTATTAAGCCCAGGGCGTCTCTCACAATCACATCGGCGGTCACCCCCGGATTGTCAGCTGGTCGATGCGAAATTACCATTTAATCACCGCTCTTACGATTCTTGGTCCCCCGCCGGTAGTTATAGTCGTGCGGGGACGGATGGCGCCGGATTTATGGTAACCATTGGCCTGCGCTGCGTGCGCTACTTTCCTAGTTGATCGTGCTAAACGCTATTGAGGTTAGGTTAGTGGAACTTATCCGTTGTCGATGGTGATGATGTTCCGAGCTAATAAGGGGAACTTTGACTTTGGAACGACTCGATATACAATTGCGACCGTTAGTGCAACATGGCGGATGGTTGGGTTATGGTGCCAATGTCTAGTTATTTTTTGGTGATTTAACTAGTAGCGTTAGTTTTTGATTGTTCTGTTTAGAACGTTTTTGTAAATGCCTGTAGAAAATTGTATTTATGCAATTGTTTCGATGTAACATTGTTCTTTGAAATTGTTATTGCTATAGAATTGTTTGAAAAGCTGTTAAAGAACGCTTTGGAGGTTAGGTGTGTGACACTTGTCCGTTCTTGATGATTTTGTAAGTCAATAAGGGAAATTTGACTTTGGAACTATTCGATATTCAGTTTTCTGACGACTGCTGACTCAATTGGGACCGTTTGTGCAACATGGCGGACAGTTAGGTTATGGTGCCAATGTCTAGTTATTTTTTGGAGATTTAATTAGTAGTGTTTCAATATGGAATTATTTTTTAACTTTGTTGTTGCTGTAGGATTATTTAAACAATGGTTAAAGTGGAGAACTTTCTACATGAAAATAAGAAATGCTGAAATATTATTGCTTAAAGCGATTTTACAAATAAAATTGTTTTGTAGGCAGAAATGAAATGTAAAATCTGAAAAACTTGGTTTTTGTTCGATTTAAAGGGTGCAATTTATGGAAGTCGATATTTATATTGCAGATAGGGCAGCGTAAAACGATTAATTAGCTGCGACGGAAATTGATGACTTACGTTAACAAATAACGGTACAAATGTGCGAAAGTTTCTGTGAACGACTGCTGTTCGTTTACTTTCCTCGACCAGTGCTATCAACAAATTAAAAAACCAAATTCCCAATCCTGTCCAGTTCGAGGACTGGATGCTTTCGTGATGAATATGGAGTGCCAGAAATAAGTAAATTGACAAATTAGTAAATTAAGAAGTTGAATGAACAAAATCAGGAATGATGAAATAAATAAATTAGGAAGTCAAGGATATGTGAAATAAGGGAGATAGGACATGACAGAATAAACGAAATAAGAGATGGCAAAATAAATAAATAAATGAAGAGAAACAAGAAATTGGTGGAAACCAGAATGAACAATTGAAGAAACACATAAATTAACAAATTACAAGCATTGAATAAACAAAGTCTGAAATGAGGATACAAAACAATTCAGAAATTGATGAAATGATGAATTAAATAAATTAAGAAATAATGGCAAAGAAAATTAAATGATTCACAAACTGACGAAAACAAAAATTAACCTATTAAGAAATGAAAAACTGGAGAAACGACGTGATAAATGAAGCAACGAAGAAACAAACAAATTAAGGAATACGGAAATTAACTGAAATTACTATAATACTTTCTGAAGCAACATTGAGAATGGCGTTTGAAAAATGTCGCAAAATCGATCTCGGGTGCGTGAATTTGATTCAAAAGTACCAATGCAGCGTCGGACCCTATTTTAATTACTCTTCGTTAGCATGGAGCTTGCAAGGATTTTTTCCAAAAGCGGTGCGCATCAAAGAACACGTCGAAGTACGAAAATGAATTTTTACAAACTGTCTGACACAGCGTGACCCCTTTTAATTATCGGGCACCGTTTCGAATCAACGATTGAGCAACATGGCGGAATTATTGCTTAACTCAGCGTTCGTCGTTTACTTGTTCATTTCATCAGCGTGCGCGTGCAATCGAAAAGAATGCGTTGTTATCCTCGCGAACGACCGAATTAAAAACACGTTAACACTTTTCCGGCAACCCCGCGTTGTTCCGCGTTCCCGTCAACTTTGATTCGCCATTCAGTTAAATGCGCAGACTTGCAGCAATGAATTTCTTTAGTCGTTGCGAATTCATTCGATTCAAATCTTGTTAAACAAAATATAAAAACGAAGATTTGTATATGTCTTTATATATTCATATTATATATTTTATATTTTATACTTTTTTATATTATATATTTTATATTTTATACTTTTTTATATTATATATTTTATATTTTATACTTTTTTATATTATATATTTTATATTTTATGCGTTTTTATATTATACATTTCATATTTTATACTTTTTTATATTATACGCTTTGATAATAAACGCAGGCCATTTTCTATCGAATCGAATTTCTATCAAAAGGTGAAAAATTCATTTCGACAAAGTGAAATGTTGCAGAAGAAAATTAGGGGAGGGGTGCATATATTATTTAAATTATGCATATTGACTGTGTGTGTATTGACTGTATTTTATTATACTTTATAATAATATTATCGATAAGAATTCTCGAAACATTTTTCTCAAAAATATATGTACATATACGATTTAACAAATGCAATAAAATTAATATTTTTCCTTAAACATGTATTTGCAACCAGTGCAAGTGAAATAATGTGTACGCGTGTACATACAGGGTGCTCCATATAAAAGAAACCTTAAACTTATCTCCTTCATTCTATTTTTTTACCATAATAGTATGACCATTAAAGCATCTTTAGTTATATTGTTTTTCATTAGCATGAAGCGTATATTGGATAAAATTTAATGTTCCAGAAATATTTCTTACATGGCAGCTAGGAAGGTTAATAGAATGGTCTGTTTTAGGTGCGACAATAATAATATTATTCTTGTGAATAATGAACTACATTCTTCTGAGAAATATATGTGAAATTATTAAGAATAATATTGTTAGTATTAGCAATATTGGAATATAGAAATAAAGAAATAGAAACAAATACTAAAAATTGCTAATTAGAAAATGAAATTGAAAGTAACAAATAGGACAAAAAATACCGTAATTAGCATAATATTATGAAAAATAACTTATACGTGCCATTAAAATTAATAATATTAGAAAATGAAAATACCAAATGGAAACTAGACATAAATATTGCCTATTAAAAAATAAAAATGAACGTAGCAAGTGGTAAACAAAAATATAAATTGCTACCTAGAAAATAGAAATGAAAAATATCAAATGATAATTAAAACAAAAGATTGTCAATTTGAAAGTAAAAATAAAAGTATGAAGCAGTAAATAAAATAAGAACAAAATAAAAAGTGACTAATTAGAAAATAAAAATGAAAGTAATAACTAGAAGCTGAAATGAAAAATTGCTGAACAGAGTATAAAAATCGAAACTAATAGTAAATACCAAATTGAAAAATTACCAAATGAAAAAATAAAAATTGGAATAACAAATACAACATAATATACAAAACTGTCTACCAGAAAATAGAAATGAAAGTTCTGAGTAAAAACTGAAATTAAAAATTGCCAAATAGATTATAGAAATTAAAACTCCGAGTGGAAGCTTACATAAAAAATTGCCAAACAGATAGCAGAAATTGAAATGCCAAATATTATAGAAAATGAAAGTAAAAATTGTCAATTAGAAAATATAAAAATGAAAGTACTGATTTGGAAACTGAAATTAAAAATTGTCAAATAGAATACAGACATTAAAACATCTAGTGGAATCTAACATGAAAAATTGCCAAATAGATACTACAAATTAAAATATGAAATAAGAAATAAAAGTAAAAATTGCCAATTAAAAAATAAAAATGGAAGTACTGGTGCGTGTGTGTGTAGAAACGGAAATTAAATATTGCCAAATAAAATATAAAAATGGAAACTGATAAATTACAGTAACACGAACTGAAATGAAAAAATGCCGAATGGAAAATAGAAATAAAATCTTTCGTTAGTATTTGCACAAAGTAGAGAACTGATTCTGAGAATTGTCAACTAAAAAATATAAATGAGAGCACCAAAGGTGAACAGAGAATATGACTCAAGATATGAAACGAAATAACAATTGCCAATTAGGGAGGAAAATTGAAAGTAGAGAAGGTAGGAAATAAAAATGGCGGACTTAGCGTAAAATAATAATCTGTCTGTTCTGACCCACAACTTTTTTGCTATTTCATTAACATTGGATAGCGAAATCTAAACTTGTATTTTAAAAAATTGGAGTTTGAATAGTTTTCTAATTGTGGTTTAAGATGGAGACCTAACTTCCGGTTACTTTAGAATTTACCAAATCTAGCTTAAACCCTAGAAAACGCCATTTATATTTTCTAGTCGGATCTTCCTTCGGATACTTAATTTTGAAAATAAATTACAAAAGGACTGTGGAAAATGCCTCCCTCTCTTTAAGAATTATTTAAACATGTTTAAATGTTCGTAATATTGTAAAACAGTGTATCGTCGTAATCAGGAGAATCTGTAGAATTATTCTACGCAAATATCATGCGTGTGGCATTCACGGTTAAAGAAAAATGAAAAATTTTCAATTAAGAAGCTAAAAGAAGTTGTAGTCGACAGTTTGACGTTTCGTTTTAAAATGAATTTTTATAATCTAAAACAAATTTTAGATTATAATGATTTCTAAATTTGTGGTAAAATCGTAAAAATCGTTACGTACGCTCCTTGAGGAAGATTATGGTCTCCCTGACCGACTGCAGCGATTTCTTCGATATTATATCGTCGTCTGCGTCCTGTCTGCCAAGAAACATATCAGAAACTGAATTTCACAAAATTACAAAATTTTTTGATTTTTGATAGCCAAACATTACAATGACCTTTGAAAAAATATGTGTAAATATGCACAAAATAGCGATGATCTTCAATACTTGGAAGAAAATGATCTCGAAAGAAAAGAAGAACATCAATCGTAATATTCTTAGCTCTGAACTAAAGAAAGTTGGCACATATTTTTGATATCAGCAAAAATACGAAAATATTTTATTATACAGGGTAAAATAAAATAAACTAACTAAAATAACGAAATATTTAATTTCTCACTGATTTTAACCAAATAAATCGTACAACAATAAACCTAAATACATTTGACGATTTCTTTGAGTTTTATTAATTAGTCTATTTGGACATAAATACAAGTGATATTTGTTAGAATTTTATAAAATAACAAGAAATCCAGTAAAATCGAATGTAGTACTTCAGAACAGTCAATAATTTCATTCAACCGATCACAATAAATTTCATCGGGGAGCACATAATTATAAAATTCCAATGAAACTAATACAATAAATTTCATTAAAGTCCGCGTGTCCGCGATCATATGAGGAACCCGGCGGAAGCTGAGAACCGGGTAGATCCGTGGCCATAAATAACGCAAAATAATATTCAGCCGGGTTAATTAAAAATAATATTTCATTGTGGACGCGGTGCGCGGCGCGGATCTCCATTATCCTCCGCCATTTTTAAAAACGCGATAGGACCGACCGACTCGTTTCCATTCCGAATTCCGTCAGGTAGTTTATTAAAAAGAAAAAATGAAACGCATAAAACAACGGAAAGAAATCAAAGCGTTCGGGCTAAGAAAAAACAATCAAGAGCGTGTTCGTGTCACGTTCGCTTTAACTGATTCATGCTAGCGATAATTAAACGCAAGCTCGGCCGCGTCGGCCGACTTGTTAGTCCCGAGATAATTATTGTTCGGCAGGCAATTATAATTCTTACTTTACTGTGTTGCCGGGCGTGTGATCGCCGATCTTAATGATCCTAATTGCACCGATAACCTTTCGCAGCGCGTTGATTTTGTAATTAAATCCGCGCAGATCGACGAGCTAGTCGCGAGCCATTTTTATCCGCTGATAAAACCGGAATACATTTATGAAATGTTACAGAATTATTTCTTCATTTATGAGGTTCTTGAGAATTAATTTATGAGAATTCGTGGATCGTATCGAGCAAAAATTTTAATAAAATAAATGATAGTACGTAATATGTAGTAAGAAGATTATGTTAGCAAACAAACTAATTTATTCAATAGATTTTAAACAATTTTAGATCAGTCTTCCATTTTAAACAATTTTAAATTAGCCTTTGATCACAAACAATATTAAATCAGTTTTCCATTTTAAGGAATTTTAAATTAGCCTTTGATCATAAACAATTTTAAGTCAGTCTGCGATTTTAGACAATTTTAAATCAGTCTTCAATTTTAAACGATTTTACACATTTTGTAGTCAAAATTTAATCATCCATTTTTTTTATTTTGTACATCAATTAAGAATAAAATATTAATGGTGCTTTATTTAGAATTTGTAGTCTTTTTTGTGAAAATCATATTGTTCTAGTTAAGGGATAAAGGTGTGAAAGTGAACAATTCACGGAGTAAAAAAGTCCATTTCTGATCTAGGGACTTCGATGATGTTCTATTTGATATATAGGAATTTTTATGATATTCTATTAAACATATAGGAACTTTGATGATGCATTGTTTGTGATCGAGTGATTTCTATTATTTTCTGTATGAGGACTAGAGACTTTGATTCTTCTTCATTTGTAATTTAGGGGCTTCCATGATATGATTACAATGTTCTATTTGACATGTAGGGACTTTGATGATGCCTTGTTTTCGGTCTAGAAATTTTTGTTATTTTCTGTTTGAGGACTTTGATTTTGCTCCATTTGTGATCCAGGGACTTTAAAGATATTCCGTTGGATGATACATAGATTTTTACGCTAATTTTCTTTAGACTTAGAGACTTTGATGATATTTCGTTTGCATACTAGAGACTTTTTTATATACCGTTTAAAAAGCATAATTATAGCTGTAATCTAGGGACTTTCATGATGTTCCCTTTGAAAATGGGAAATCTTGTCTGCGATCTAGGAATTTACATTATTTTCTGTATGAGAGATCTAGACACTTTGATGATGTTCAATTTAAGGTATAGGGATTATTATAATATCTATATTTGAGATGCAATGATTTCGATGATTCTTGCTTGCAATCTAGGGATTTTCGTTATATCCCGTTTCAGGTTTACTGTTTTTCATTACACATCGATCGAGATCTAGGCACCTCGTTCCGTTTTGAAATCTAGGAACTTTTTGATTTCGTTTGAGGGTCTCGTTGCCATTCTCAAGGGTTGCACGTCACGATGATGCAGAATCTACACTATGGTACAGCGGCAAAGGACGGTCCCAGCAACCCAAATACCGCACCAACCCCTTATCAGTCAATTCCTATAATCCATATTACGGAGCCGCTCGAGGCAGAGGTGGCGCAGAAATCGGCAGGGCCTGAGGCGCCGGCGGACGCGAGGTATCCCGCGCTCTGCAGTCCTGGGACATCTATCCTGACCTGGCTCCTGCTCCAGCCTCCCCTTTTAGCAATATAAAAATGTCGAAACCACCTGTAGCGCCGTTTCAACCCCTTGACCCAGACTCCAAAAGACTATTTCAACTCCTTGGCCCAGGCTCCTATGCACCATTTCAACCCTTTGGCCCTGGCTCCAACGCACTGTTTCAACTACTTGGCCCAGATTCCAGTGCACCATTTCAACCCCTTGGCCCAGGCTACAATGCACCATTTCAACCCCTTGGCCCTGGCTCCAATGCACCGTTTCAACTCCTTGATCCAGATTCCAGTGCACCATTTCAACCCCTTGGCCCAGGCTCCAAAGGACTATTTCAACTCCTTAGCCCAGGCTCCAAAGGAATATTTCAACTCCTTAGCCCTGCTCCAATGCACCATTTCAACTCCTAGGCCCAGGCTCCAAAGGACTATTTCAATCCCTTGGCCCTGGCTCCAACGCACCGTTTCAACTCCTTGGCCCAGATTCCAGTGCATCATTTCAACCTCTTGTCCCAGGCTCCAAAGGACTATTTCAATCCCTTAGCCTAGGCTCCAAAGGACTATTTCAACTCCTTGGCTCAGGCTTCAAAGGACCATTTCAACCCCTTGGCTCAGGCTCCAATGGACCGTTTCAATTCTTTGGCCCAGGCTCCAATGGACAATTTCAACCCCTTGGTCCAGGTTCCAATGGACCGTTTCAACCCCTTCGCCCAGGCTCCAATGGAATGTTTCAACCCCTTGACCCAGGCCTCAATGGACCATTTCAACCCCTTGACCCAGGCAACAATGGACCATTTCAACCCCTTCGCTCAGGCTCCAGTGGACCATTTCAACCCCTTGACCTAGGCTCCAAGGCTCAATTGAGGAAGCTCGACCTCTTCGATCCGGCAGAGCCTAATTTCACATCGGTGAATCGTGGATTCCTCAACTATGATCTATCTGATCCATCGAAATCAATTTTCGAGGACTTTAATACGGGAACATCGATGGTCCTCCGAGCTGACAAATACGACGACGACTCCAGTGAGGAGGATCCTGTTCCTCTTTACCACTCGGACTATCCCAGAAAACAGTTTGATTCGAGGACAGACGTTTTCGATCTTAGGAGACCAGCAGTACAGTTGAATAGAACCGAGTTGATCGATCCAAGGAATCCAGGATTACCGATAGACCAAGCGAACCCCAGAAAAGTCAACATCTTGGGGCTGTGTTGAGCCAGGGACTTGTCGAGTTGCTGGAAGATCAGTCTAGGGACCTCAGAGTCGGTAAACCTCAGAAAGATCAAACTCGGGACAGCAGAATGGCGCAGAGACTTAGCGTATTGCCAGGGAACCAGTCCAGGGAGTCGAGGATGGCGCAAAACCATAATCAACTTCAGGACCCTAGAATGACTCACGAGCTTGTACATGTCCAAGGGAATCAACTTAGGGACTCTAAGATGGCTGGTAGGTTCCGGCAGCATCAAGATGCTCAGCCCAAGGACTTCAAGATGGCTAACAGGTTCGGCCAAGGCGATCAGTTTAGGAACATGAGGTTGTCTGACAAATTGATGACGAGGCTAAGGAGAAGAAGGATACCGTGGATGAAAAAAATGTTCCAATGAACGCGAACGACGGGATATTCCTAAGTCATATCGATTATGATCTGCCGGAGGAAATGACCACACAAACTCTGGAGATCGATATCATGCCTGTTACTCGACAGTCCGAAGACTACAATAGAAAGAGTCTAGTGAATTATTTTCACAGAGTTGGTGGTTTTTGCTTTTAATGGGAATAATGGGGATTACTTTTAGTAATTGTTACTTTAAAATAGTGGATATTATTTTTAGTGGATTGGCAATTGTGTTTTATAGTGGATATTATTTTTATTATGTAAGTTAGTTACTTTACTAGTTACTTTCAATGTTGGGAATTATTTTTAAAGGATTGGCAACTGTTACTTTCAACATTAGGAATTATTTTGACTAGATTAGAAATTGTCTCTTTCAATATTGGGAATTATTTTGACTAGATTGGAAATTGTCGCTTTCAATATTGGGAATTATTTTTAATAGATTGGCAATTTATACTTTCAATACTGGGAATTATTTTTAATAGATTGGCAACTGTTATTTTCAATAGTGAAGATTACATTTAATAGATTGGCAATTACTGTTTTCAATAGTGGGGATTACTTTGACTAGATTGGCAATTATCACTTTCAATATTGGGAATTATTTTTAATACTTTGGCAATTGTCACTTTCAATAATGGGGATTATATTTAACAGATTGGCAATTTCAATTCTTAGTAGTCGGGATTAGTTTCATTAGTTTGGCAATTGTCACTTTCAATAATGAGAATTATTTTTCACCGGTGAAATAATGATGGCTGCTTTTTGTAATATGAAATTTGGAGGCTAAAAACGTATCGATGACAATTCTTGTGCATTTAGCTTCGAATTTAAGAGAATTATAGTTCTTAATTAATTTGTTATAAATTGTTAATCAGTTGATTGTTAAATTGTTAAATTGTTAATGATTAAATTGTTAATCAGCATGACCAGTTTTTATTGTATTGTACAAAGACCTTAATAATAGAAACGATTATTTCTAGCAGAAATCCCTAAAAAATCATTTTATTAATGGGGAATCGAACGACGTGCAATCGACAAAAGGTCACTCATTAGGCTTTCAATTTCGTAGAGCCATAGCCTTCTTTAGTGCTGTTTATTCACGTTTTCCCGATAAGATCGAACAGTGAACTGTTAGATCTACGGAGGTCGTAAGTCTCCGATTCAATCGTGTATGACACCGAGTCTGCGCGATTCCCTATGACTCTTTCGAGTGATACGGATAGTAGATTGATAAAGAATGGTTTTAACACTGACTGATATCAATAACACTATATTTTAACATAACATAACAATTTTTAACGCTAGGGTGACTAACTGTACTTGGCTTAGAATGAATTGAGTTGATGGTGAGACTATCGATGTAATCTTGACCGAAGTCTTTACGCGTTGATGTCTGGTTATTATCTGTCCGTTCGTTGTCTGTTTTGTTTTTTAAGAAGAATCGTTAGCGGTGTGAAGTTTTTAATGAGACACTCGGATTCAATGTTTTTTCAAGTTATCCGGATCTAGAATGATCGGTTAAAAAATTGTGAACAAGGGAAAAAGTGACCACCCCGAACTAATAGTCACTTGCAGGTATGAATCGTACGTGCGAGTGAATCTCGCAAAGAATCCGCCTGTCTCGAAGGTTGATCGTCGTAGGTAATAAGACTGGGGAAAAAGATATTGCCTTGGGTAATCGGAGTTGTGGAGAAGGTAACGGGAATACGTGACGGTGAGAGAATTTTGGCGACCAGATGTAGGCAGCGTTGAAGGAAATATTACAGGCAGGAAATAACGGCTTTTCGGTATAATTAGATACTATTATTACGGTCGCTTATTTGTTTGTGGAAAGACGCTTGCAGTACAGATAGAGTCGTTTGGTAATTTTCGGAATCTATTGTATGGTAGGGACGGTGTTGGGTCGAGCGGTCGAGCCACGTATGCTTTATTACTATAGGTAGCTTCTATATACTTTTAACGCGGAACAAAAAGTCTTAGTGGACATGAGGCGAAAAAAGATAGAATTACAATTGGCTTATGTGCAAATGCGTTAGGCACACATAAGATTATGCCTACTGTAATTTATAAATATAAAAACCTAAGAGCTTTGAAACATGTACTTTCATTACCTTACAGGCAGGAAATAACGGCTTTTCGGATAATTAGATACTATCGTTACGGTCGCTTATTTGTGTGTGGAAAGACGCTTGCAGTACAGATGGTGTCGTTTGGTAATTTTCGGAATCTTTTGTATGCTTATGCCCCGACGGTATTGGGTCAAGCGGTCGAGCCGCGTATGCTTTATTAATATAGATAGCTTCTATAATACTTTTAACGCGGAACAATTGCAGTTTCTAAGTTTATGATTTTTTCGAGCCGTCTTCTTTCCAGCAATAAAGTCATTTCTGCATTTTCGAGTAATGCACGCCTCATCGGCAGCATTTTTTATAATAGGGTCATTAGCACGCACCGCTTCGGTCGCCCGTCCAGGCTTTCTTGCTACCTGCGGCACTGCGTGCTACGTCACTTTTACATCCCCTTTCATCGCGTCACTGGTCAATCAATTTCTAGTCTTCTGTCCACGAAACGGTATAAAAGCTCGAAACCGATTCTTCTCTTTGTCATTGGTCATGAATTATGAGTCATTGTGTCATTAGTCATCGGCCATTGGTGTCTTGTGTCTTGTTCGCTCAGTAAGTGTCAGTTAAAATAAAACAGCTGTTCATCTTTAATTAGACGAACAGCGATACTAATTAATTCCGTCGCTCAGCGTAATTGGCCTTACAACCCGAGAGATTTTGTAATCGCGGAGTTTTAGTATTGGGTATACTCGACGTGCACCCTACAAACAATGATAACTATTTTTACTAACATCATATTTAAAGGTTAATAATGTATAGCTGGTAATCCTGATATATTAAAATTTGAATTTAAAAGAATTACAACAGAATAATGAATTCTTATCTACTTTAAATAGAATAGTAATTACTGTTTCCATGTATTTTTATCGTCAGTTATGAATACTGTAATAGTCGTTAAATTTGATTAAATATTATTGTTATTATGCAAATAGAATACAGATTCATTTACAATAACTGTTATCGTATACGAATTAATTTTATATGCTTTTAGAGATTACTGATTATTGAAACATTAGACAAGTCCAATTAATAATATTACAATTAGAGCGATTGAAAGTGACACAAAATTTAATGTAAATAAAATCAAAATAATTTTTCTAATAATGCGGGACTTGAAAAAATAGTTGTGCCCTGTTATGATTTATGCAACAAACTGTTACAAAATTGACACAATTGAGAACAAAATAATTTATTCCAATAATGTAGAAGTTGCAATGTTTAAAAATATCTACAAAATTAAAGAAACTACAAAAAACTTATTGAAACAGGAAATGACTCTTGCAACAATGTTGACGTTAAAACAAGGACTGTGTTCCACTATAATTTATGCAACAAACTAGTCTACGTCAAAATGAAAAACCAGAAACATTAAAAAACACCGTAAAAGTTTAAATTTGGTACAAGTTAAAACAAAATAATTCTTGCAACTATTAATCAACGAAGTGAAAAACAACGAAAAAGGTTGACACGATTAAGAACCTTGCGATTTGTTTTTCAAATATCATAAATATTAAAAATCCACTCAAAATAAAAAAACTCGCATTTTGTAAAGACAAAATAATTGTTCCAGCAATGTCGAAGTTAAAATATGAGCTCTGTCTCGCTACGGTTTATGCAATAAATTAATCTACTTCGAAGTAAAGAACGGCAAGAAAACTAGACATGATTAGGAACAATGCGATTTAATTTAAAAAAATCGTGAATATTAAAAATCCGCTTAATAATAGGAAAACTCACACAAATAAAGACAAGACAACAATATCGATGTTAAAAAATGAGCTGTGTCTCGCTACGGTTTACGCAACAAATTAAACTACTCCGAAATTAAAAACAACGAAAAAATTGACATGATTGAGAACAATGCGATTTGTTCTGTAAAAATCATAAATATTAAAAATCTGTTGAAAAATAAAAAAGACTCACACGAGTAAATGCGAGATCGTTTTCCCAACAATATGAACGGCGAAAATGTAGCTGTTCCTTTTGGATAGACAACTGGATAAGTCCCCTTAATAGAAACGATCTCACACGTGCTACGTCGCAGCTGTTCTCTCTGTTCCGACGGCGTAGTTCCAATCAAAACCCGGCGGAGATAAGAAAAGTTCATGGTTTCCGATGAAAGGAAGAACCCGAGATTGAGACTTAGTTTTACAGACACACAGAGGGTGGAGAAAGTATCCGTACGTTGCGGATGAAAGAAAGAATCCCTGCGCGGAATCGCAGAACAGCTTAAGGTGAACGGAAACGACCGACGAAACCAACTTCTGCCCGGTCAGCTGTGGCTCGATCTACGGTGTATTGAAATCTCTCAACAGTTTGTTGATCAAACGAACACCGTCCTCGCTTCTCCAGATCCAAGAATCAATTTTTTTTCCGCGTCCGAACGCTGAACGTCGACGTTGAAAAATGTTTAATTGGTGTTTTTGATCAATTTCTTGTTCTAATAATTGTAACGTCGACGCGGCAAAACCGACAACCATAATGGCGTACGACATTGTTTAAAAGTCTATTTTATTTGGATAATTATTTTGTACAGTAGAACTACGGTTATGCGAATTAATTATAACAACGTGGACGTTTGCATAATGGAACAATTACTTAGTATTAGTTATACAAGCAGTATAATTAGTATTAGTTATACAGCAGATTTTGGGGTACCCTGTAGTGTTCAGCAGCATCGTTATTGTATTTTTCAGATATAGTAATCAGTGTTTATTGATTTGTGTAATAAATAAGATTATATTCAGTATTAATAATAATAACAATAATAATAATAATTTTATTTCAATCCATACTTTCGCATTGAAGTTTCGAGTGTTTTTACAGTTACTTAAATTTTTTTATTACACTGTTTTGTATTCAATAATACAGATATAGTATATAATTATACTACATCTGTACTATTGAACACAATAGTATGTCGTATAAAGCTTGATTTAGACTGTGACACCAGTTCGTATAATAAAGGCTGCCAATAACAGTTAATTTTTTAAATTTAATGTCGTTAAAAAAATTGTAGCATATTTAATTTCCTAATCAATGTTTCGTTAAATATTTTATCTGGACGAATGTCTTAAAATATTTCCTAAAACAGGCCTGTTATATAATATTGCATAAATACTTGCTCACGATCTAATTTCCAATTGCAATGACTCGAACAGTATTCCATTGATACCATTCTTTTAATGTTAACCGTTTAATTTCATTAATCTCTCATTTCTGTTCCCACGTGACTGAATAAAACACTTAATAATACATTACATAATTACAATATTCATGGAAATTCTCGTCCTCGTACATCATATTACAAAAATTAAAATTGGAGAATTTCCTTTATCATCGAAAAGATTTTTCATTATAAAAATAAAATAAAAACGCTGTTAATCCTTTGTTAATTTATATGTTTTCTTGAATTTAGGAACCAGCACTAATAATAAATGAGTAACTAAATGAATAATAAGTAAATCTGTCGAATTTTATAATTAGACATATCTAATTAGATATGTTTTATAATTGTAATGTTATTATAATACGATTAGACTAAATAATTATATTATAATGTTATAATAGAATTGTTTACGAATGATATTCTATAAATACGACGATTATCAAATATATAATTTTGTATATAAAATTTTTTATGATTTTTGTGAAATGCGTTTATAATTTTGGTAAGATGTTTTTATAATCTTTATTAAATGTTTTGTTAGGGATATCTTCGTATCCCTTAGTGCCTCATCCTGGCCGCCCCGAGGTCGTCGCCGACGCGTCACCGGCGCGTCCACCGCGTACCACTCTGCTTGTTTCTTATGGTCACAGTCTGTGGGACCCATGTGCACGCTAGCCACGTTTTGTACTAATGTTTATTAAACCACGTTGTGTTAAGTAATTAACCTGTGTCTCTCACTTCCATACCTCTTATCATGTTTCTATCATTTTTAGAAAATGTTTCCTCGATTAATAAAATGTAGTTATAATTCTTACAAAATGTAGTTGTAATTCTTACAAAATGTAGTTATAATTCTTAGAAAATGTTTCTATAATTCTTATAAAATGTTTAAATAACTTTTATAAAATGAATGATGAGAAGTTTGATACAAAATTTGCAAGCTTTCCGTGAGATTAGGGTTATCCAGAAGTTCTGGAAAAATATTAATCCTTCGCTCCTGCGTTGTCATATTTTCGTTTCGTTATCGGATATAAATGATTCAGCTAGAGCCGATAATCGAATGCTTTTTTTCGAATACAAAAGTGAGTTTGGTTTTTATTTCCTGTGGATTGAGATTCTCTTCGCTCTGCGTGAATACATTGGCATGCATATCATACTAACTGTTGTTGCTGCAGACTGCATTGATTTTAATCGCGCAAATTTTCTCATATATTACCATCGAAATCTAACATGAGTATTTCAACGAGATTTAATGTGCAGTAATATTAGATTAAAAATTACAAAATTTAAATTTGTTGCATTCAATTCATTTATTTTGTGTATAATAATCTAGTTTTATTTTGAGTTCCAGCTGTATGGGCGATACAGGGAGAAGGTGGTCGCCCTGCAGCTGGCCATCAGGCAAGCAAAGAGCCAGGCCTGGCGCGACCTCCTCGGCACTATCAACCGAGATCCATGGGGGCGCCCATATAAAATGGCGATGGGACGATTACGTCCCTGGGCGCCCCCTCTGACGGAGAGCCTGGATCCGGGGATGCTCGGACGGGTCGTGGACGCGCTATTCCCCGTCAGCGGGGAGGCGTCCCGGCCCGTCCCTCAGCTAGAGGGACACGAGTGGTCCCCGGATCTGGAGGTCGCGCCGGAGGAAATGGCCGGGGTAGTCAAATGGCTCCGGGGCAAGAATACTGCCCCGGGGCCGGACGGTATCCCCGGTCGGGTCTGGCTGCTTGCCATGGGCGTCCTGGGCGAGAGGCTTAGAGGCCTCTACTCCGGGCTCCTGAGGTCCGGGGTGTTCCCGGACCTCTGGAGGAGAAGTCGGATGGTCCTCTTAAGGAAGGATGGGAGGCCTGCGGATTCTCCCTCCGCGTACCGGCCCATTTGCCTCCTGGACGAGGTGGGAAAGATCTTTGAAATGATCATTGCTGCCCGCCTCGCCAGGCACCTGTCCCGCGTTGGCCCCGATCTGGCGGATTGCCAGTTCGGCTTCCGGGAGGGGCGATCGACGGTCGATGCAATCGACCGTCTAAAGTCCCTCTCGGACAATGCCGTGGCACGGGGCGGGGTGTGCTTGGCGGTGTCGATAGACATCGTCAATGCGTTTAACACCCTGCCCTGGTCCGCCATTAGGGAGGCCCTGGTTGAACACCAGGTGCCTCCCTATCTGAGGCGGGTAATCGGGGCCTACCTGCAGGGCAGGTGGGTGGAATACCCGGGCCGGTACGGGACGATACGGAGGGAAGTGGACTGCGGGGTCCCACAGGGGTCCGTGTTAGGACCACTCCTGTGGGACCTGGGATATAACGCGATCCTGAAGGCCTCCCTACCCGACGGTGCCACCCTCATCTGCTATGCAGATGACACATTGGTGGTCGCCGTCGGGGACACCTTCGAGAGGACCATCCGACGAGCGGAAGTTGCGGTGGCAGCCGTCGTCGCGAGGATCCACGGTCTGGGGCTGAAGGTGGCCCCGGAGAAGGCCGAGGCCGTCTGGTTTGGACGGCCTTGGTCTCGGCCACGGGCCAGATCGTGGATCTGGGTTGGAGGAGCCTGCGTCGAGGTGAAGTCCGAGATCAAGTATCTCGGACTGATCCTCGACAGCCACTGGAGGTTCGGAGCACATTTCGGCCGCCTCGTCCCCCGAGTTGAGAGGGCGGCGGCCGCGTTAGGCCGCCTGTTGCCCAATATCGGGGGACCGGGCGATATGGTGCGCCGCCTATACCTAGGCGTGGTGCGGTCAATGGTATTATACGGCGCCCCGATTTGGGCGCCGTCCGTGAGGGCAAGCCGGCGCAGCACATTGTTGTTGCGCCGGCTTCAGAGGCAAATGGCCCTTCGCCTCATACGGGGGTACCGCATCACGTCTACCGTGGCGGCGCTTGCTCTGGCGGGAGAAATTCCCTTCGAGCTGCAGGCGGCGATGCGCGCCTATGTCTATAGGCGCATATGCATCGCTGGCCGGGCTCGGGGGGACCCGCCGGAGCAAGAGGCGGTCGAGGGCTTCGAGCTCCAGGCCCGGGGACTAGCGCTCGCCAGGTGGCATGCGGAGCTTTGTTCCCATGCCGCCGAGCGCGTCCCCGGGGCTCTCCTGCCGCACTTCACCACGTGGCGGGAGAGGCGGTTTGGCAGGCTCTCCTACCGTGCGACGCAGGTATTCACCGGGCATGGCTGCTTCGGTGTCTACCTGTGTCGCATCGGTCGGGAAGCGACGACGGTGTGCCACCACTGTGGCGCGGAGGAGGACTCGGCGCAGCATACACTGGAGGTGTGCCCCGCCTTTTCAGTGCTGCGCCGAGTCCTAACTAGGGAAGTTGGTGGCGACCTCGCTCTCTCCAGCTTAGTTGGGGCCATGCTGGAGAGCCCGACAAAATGGGCGGCAGCCATAGCCTTCTGCGAACAGGTAATGTTGCAGAAGGAGGCTGCCGAGCGGGGTCGCCGTGAGCGGGGGGTGCGGCGTGTGCGCCCACGCCTAGAGCCCCCCCCGAGTAGCTGATACTAGGCGGGCGGCGGGTGTACCGGACCATGCCGGTTTAATTGCCCGCCGCCCGCCAACCGAGGATGCCCTATTTTAAAGTGGGGGCGACAAAACCGTCGCCCCCGACTGCCGCTGGTGCGGCCGTCGTGAAGAGGCGGTGTGGGGTGCGGTCCCCCGCACCGCCGAATCAAGATGATTCATGGGGGGGAGGATTAATCTCCCCCCGGGACGCGGCCGGCCACCGCTCCATCCTGGTGGCCGGCCAGGCGAGGGGGAGCTGCGGTCGTGTTCTTGAAGAGTTCCCGTGGCTCCCCCGTTAATCGCCAGCGCCCTAGGCCGCCGTGGGGGTTTTAGCGGGTAGAACCCCGCACTACCCCCCCTCCGCCCTTCGGGCGGAGCGGGGGTGTCTGACCTGCAGATTTCCCCCACGTTAAAAAAAAAAAAAAAAAAAAAAAAGTTTTATTTTGAGTTTATTCAATATTTATAGTTTATATACATAATTATTTATAGTTCATTTAGAACTCTTTTTACATGTACACAATTATTTATATCTTTTATACGATTTATTCTATATACACATACGTAATTATTTATATTTTATTCAGGGTATATTTTATACGATATATTTTATACAATTATTCATATTTTATTTCTAATTTACTCTATATGTACATAATTATTAATGTCTTCTCGAAAATATACATATCTACATGTAATTTTAGTGACGCCTTATTTCAAATTCATTTTGTATAAACATAATTGTTTATGCTTTATTTATTTGTTCTATATACGCATCATTACATATGCTTTAATTAAATGCTGTCTTAATTGTTATACTTTAAAATTGATTTTATGCGTAACTATTCAAATTTGACTTAAATTTTTCGACAAGATATATTAACGCAACAAACATTCCAAAAATAAAATTGACATTCGCGTAAACGATTCTTGAAAGTATTTCTATTTTAATAAATCAAATACTTGCTCGCCTCGAAATGCAATCAGCCATTTTGCATACAAACATTTGAGCGGAACACTGAATTGAAATCCGCAAACTTAGAACTTCGAGTAACAAAACAACGGCTCCATTTCTTGATAAAAATCAAATTTCCCTTTCCAGCTTTATCCATTTCTTTTACCGTACTGTTTTAGAATTTTTCATATATTCCACGCCGGGGAACCGCTACACTCCAGCAGATTAACAATCTTTTTGTTTCTCCTCTCGTTCGGAGAACAAAGCAGGTTGATTTTATGGCCGCCATGCAATCTTTCGAGAGCGCGTTGCAAGAAGCAGTATAATTTCCGACAGAACCATTCCTCTGGCGTGGAAAGAATTTTACAGACTATTCCGGCTTCAGCTAATCTGTCCACAAAGTTTTAAGTCCATGATCTTATTACTCTCGTTTCGAAAAATGACCGAAGATCAATTTCTGTTTTGGTTGTTCCGATTTTTAGAAAAACACTTCTATATAAAAGAATATTCGTACGTTCGTATAATTTTTCCTAAATAAACAGCGAGAATGGGATACTTTTAGATCATTTAAAAGTTATTCATTAATAATGTTATTAATATTAATATTATTCATATATTAACAATTTTATTATTAATACTAAAACATTTCAAAATTTCATATATTTGATTAATCATTTAATTGATTAATCAATTAAATTAAACTTGCAAAGCAAAGTAATATGACATCGATTACTATTTCAACATTCTTATCTATTGCAAATCTTAATAGAATTAAGAAACTTTTATGAATGAGCATAGAAATCAGATTTTAAATAATTTTGTCACTCGCATACAGGTGACGTAGTCAAAGTGTTAATGATGCAATTAATATAATTTAATAGTTTCACTTAAGTTGGATACGTTAGAATTAACAGTTAATTTTTGTATAAATAATTTCGAAAATGAATATCTTATCGGTGTTTGGGTCAAAATAATTGGTACAAGTAGCTTTTTCAAGTGTCGGTAATTGGGACATCTGCATTATTTTTATTCTTCATTAATTTCACATCAAATTTATGCTTTCTACAAGTATTTATATATATATATATATATATATATATATATATATATATATATATATATATATATATATATATGCAACAGATGAACAAAAAATCATGCTTAATGTGTCGGTAATTGGGACCCTTACCCTACAGTGCATGTTACAGTGCATTCTTCTAGAGCACATTGAGCGTTACAAAATAATGTACATCCTCGTCCAAAAGTATTGGGACTATATTTATTTAGCATAAATTATAATATTAAAAATAAACAAACATGAAAAATAAAGAAAAAATAACGAAGAAGTAAATTTAAGAATAAGTTAAAATAATTCAGGCAATTTCCTATCGAATTTTCTGCAAGCCTTCTGATACTTTTGTAGGGGGGTGTACGAAGCACCCGGACACCGAGCGACTGCGATCTCTTTAAAAATCGAACGAGAATCAACGTTCTTGGAGAAAAAGCGCTCGTTTACGATTTGGTCCAGCAATTAATAATTAGTTTATTGGGTTGTTGGCGGTGAAACGTGCTCGACGTGCGGAACGCTTTAATTGAAATTGGAGCAGAAGCGGCTCCGTGGTCAATATTCCATGAATATTTTGCACTTGCGAAAGAACTCCATGAATGCCACCTCCTCTGCCGGCATTATTAAATCGCCGGCGTCTACCGTAATGTATTGTGCGTTACGTATTGTCGGTGTATGAAAACAAGCGCGAACGGCGCCGCGCCGCGCCGGGATAAAGGGAACGCAACCATAATATGCTGACGATAATGAAAGTGTGTTGCCGGCAAGAACGGTCAAAAGTGCCCTAAATTCGGCTCGCCGCGATGTCGAAATACGATGAAGCTGCAAATAACTTGTGCCAGCAGAAACCACCGCCTGCCGAAATATGGCTTTGCAATCGTTATTTGCAACGTTGTTTGTTAAATACGGGCCTTGAAACGCGACGCGGGCGACCTTTACCGCGATTCCGTGCCAATTCCCGTGATTCCGTATTTAATTGTTGAGAAAATATTATTAGCAACGTTATAAGCAATTATTATTATTCTTATTATTTAAATTGGTTTCTTTCATGAATTCGGACGTATTTTGAACGAAGACTTTGTGGAAATTGTGGAAGCTTTCATTGGACGGATGTTTTTTTAAACATTGTTTATACCGGCCTTTATTGGCAAATTTTTGACAATGGATTCGTTGATAAATTTTGTCAGTATCTGATTTATTATACTTGTTTCTTATTTTTGGAATTGTAACTCAATTGTGATTATAAATGTTAATTGAAAATTCGATATTATTTCACTTTATATATAAGTACGATTGTAATATTCAATCTTACTAACTTGGGCACACTTACAATGAAAATCATATAAAAGACTATGACTTTTCTTTTTGGCTTCTTTAATATTATAACTTTTAACAGCAACTTTCATTGTAAGTTAATTGTGATTTAATATCATTGATATTTCAATCAATTAATTTCAATCAGAACTTTGATTTCAATTATCGATATTTATTAAAAATTTGCGGTAACCTCAATGTTATTATTACTGTAATTTTCAAGTTACTTTGGGCACGATTTCAATAAAAATTGTGTAGGAACTGTATTTGAATGATCTTAATTCTTTTCCTTCATTTGATGTTGCAACTTTTAATAGCACATTTAATTGTATCTCTTATAATTTACTACCATTATCTTCAGAACAAAAATTGTAATTTAATTATGATTTACAATAAATACAAGTATCCAATACATTCGAATATACTGTAATTCGAATATACCGTGTCGAATATACTGAATATACTGTAATTATCAGACTGCAGACTTTTATGCATTTATGGCAAAAATGTGTCACACTGTTTTCGACTTATCAAAACTATTCCAAGAAACAATTTATTTTTACACAATGTAGATATTTCTTACAACCGTGTTGGAAAATTGATATTTTGCATAAAGATCCGAAGTTTAGTAATTACAATTATATGAAAACTCGATAAAAATTATAATAACTCCTTGACAAGATAATTTAAGAGGCTTGTCTTAAATAGAACACCCTGTATAACTAGCGTTGACATTTCCAAAATATCACCGTAAACATTAACATGTTCAACTTTCTGAACAAATCCTCCTCAGGCCGTCGTAAAGAAGCAAGCTAACAATAAGTAAATAAAACCGCAGCGTTCATTCGACAGAAAAGTGTACTTTGCAAGTGCAGGGACGTACTCCTTGGAAAAAAGATCACACTCCCCGACGTTTGAGCTTGACACACAATGTAAAATTACCTTGTTCAACTTTCTCCTATTTACTACAGAAACAGCGGCTCTCTCGAAATACCATCGTTCCGACTATTGTACATACAATTTCATTCTCAGCCTCAGTCTAAGTCTCAGTCTAAGTCTCAGTCTCATTCTTAGCCCCATTCTCAGACTCACTCCCATTCACAGTCTTACACTCAGTCTTAATCTGAGTCCCATTCTCGGTTTCAGACCCATTCTCAGACCCATTCTCAGACCTATTCTCAATCCCATTCTCAGCCTCATTTTCAGCCCCATTCTCAGTCCCATTTTCAGTCTCATTCTCAGATTCATTCTTATTCTTATTCTCGCCCTCATCCTCATTTCCCGAAGCCAGTCCCCGCCCGTGCTGCTCTACGTCGGAATTCGGCACGCTCAGCACTATTGCGTTCCGGAAAAAAGTGCGTGAGCGGTGTCGTCACACCGAAAAATCGGTTTAAAAGCCAGCCAAATCGTCCAAGCATTCAGTTCGCTACGATTGTTCAACCGATTCTACATCGATGAATTCGTTAACAGCATGTCTGTGCGGTTTGTTGGTAGCTGCGATGGCAGTGCAAGCAATGCCAGCTGGCAAACTGGAGACCAAGATGGCCGAATCCTCGGCGATCAGTCCCAAGGATTTCCATTTGGAGGATGCGGGTGCTGAGAAGGACAGGCTGAAGAAGCAGGCGTCCTTCTGCGTGGAGATCCGTCCAGGTGCTCAAAATGGACAGCAGGTGTCTCAGGATGGGTCGCAGATGAAAATGCAGGGCCTGAGCGTGGTGCAACAATTGCAGGTGGCGCCACAGATGCAGAGTTACAGCTTCCAGCAGGCCCCGCAGCCTGTGCAGTCTCTGGGAGTCTTCCAGGCTCCTCAGGTAGCAATTGCGTCGTGCTTTCTAATTTACCATGCTTCTCTCGACGCATAAATTCACTATGATCTGCATGTATCTTGATTTTGTGTTATTTCTTGAGAATCGTGAGAGATTTAAAGTTTTCGACAAAAGTTGTTCGTTTTTCGTAAGAGCTCTCATTTAGTAAATAATTCATCGATTGTTAATTTCGATCGATGAAAATGTACACGTAATTCTCCATTTTGTGTCATAAGTCTTTGTAATTATTTGTATAATTTAAAGGGAGAACTTATGCGTTCGAAGTTTTTTTTATCGCTTATGGTTACAGTAACACTTAATTTCTCGGTGATTCGAAGAATTTATTCGAAAAATTGATTCAAAGGATGTCTTCGAAACGTTATTCGAGAATTTATTCGAATCATTATTTGAATGTAACATAATTCGAATAAAACTTTACTCGAATCATTATTTGAAAGAAAGTTTATTCGCGAATCATTATTTGAATAAAACTTTATTCAAATCATTATTTGAATTCGTTATTTGAATAAAGTTATATTTGAATAATTTATTCGAAAGATTAGTCGAATAAAATTTTATCCGTAAAATTTATTTTCAAACTGTACGAAAAAATATTCATAAAATTTATTCGAATTGTTCAAATGAAATTCTACTTGTATAATGTCCAACTCTGCTATTCCGCCATATCGTTGATTTCGTCGCCACTGTGAATTCTGTTGGCGTAGTACCGATCTCCAAACTTCAACGCTAATTGATAGTTCTTAAAAATTCGTACCGACGGAGCTTGTGTGTGTTATGAAATAGTTTTCCATCCTCAGGCATACGTGGTGCCCCAGCAGTCGTTCGTGGTTCCCCAGCAGGTGGTGCCCCAACAGGTGGTTCCCCAGCAGATGATGCACCAGCAGGTGGTCCCTTCGGTGCAGACTCTGCAGATCATTCAGCCATCTCAACCTTGCCCTCAGGAGTCGAAGGTGCAGATCGTAGAAAGGAGAGTCGAGGTCCCAGCACCGACTCCAGTCCCCGAAGTGGTAACTGTAAAGCCCCAGCCCCAGCCCGAGAGGATCGTGGAACCGCAGACTCAGGTGATCGAGACCATTAAGCTGGTCCCAGTGCCCCCAGTTTGCAAGAATAAACTGGTTGTCGTGCCCTCCAAGCCCATGGTGGTCGTTCCTGAGCCAACTATCGTCAAGGTGCCTCATTGCACTCATCAAAGCGAAGGGATGACCTGCAACTGCAATCAACAGGCGATAAGGGCTGCCGCCGTAGGACCTGTTGATCACATGCATCACATGCACATGAGGGCTCATACTCATCCCATGCACCTTGGCAAGATGATGACTGACTTTCGTTTCCTCAAGGACCCAAAAGCTTAGAGGTAGGTGAGGAAATGTGTTAAATGAGCATTATTTAGGGACTTCGGAGTGTTAACCAACGCGGGGGTGCTATTGAAATATGAATTCAGGCAATTTTATGAATCTAGGGAATTTCGGTTTCATGAATCGGTGGCTATCTTTCGGGGATTCACAGTAAAACAGGTTAGGGAAGTTTTTGTTTATTTGTTAACCTGATTTTACGAGATTCACAATGTTGAATTCTGGGGGAAATTCTGTTTTATAATTGCATCAATGCAGAACAGAATTATTTGGAACTTAATTCAAATGGACGGGTTGACTTTTTTAGATCCAAGTTCAGGAAATGTGTGGTTATGTTTGTCAGTTTCCGGCACTCTGCATCGAGATTCCTTCAAGTTAGATGCTTGAGTAAATTGATAGTTCGTAGGGTTGAGAAGGAAAAATTTTCAATTCTGAGTCTAGCAGTTTGGGGAATTCTTGTTTTATGAATTGGTGGCTATCCACAGGGATTCGCAAAGTGGCAAACTAGAGAATTATTGGATTATAAATTCATAACAGTGCAGGTTACTTACGATATTAAATTCTAGGGGATTTTTTACTATGTAGAGCAGAATTGTTTGGACCCATATTCAAATGAAAAGTTGATTTCCTTTTTAGCTTCAGGTGTAAAAAATGTGAGGTTATGTTTAACAGTTTCAGACATTATAATATTGGGATTCCTTCGTGACAGAAGCTTAAGTAAATTAATGGTTTTTCAGCTTGAGATTTTTCAGTTTTTCAGTCCAGGAAATTTTGTGTTTCATAAATTGCTGGCTTGTCTCTGGATATTCAGTGTGTGGCAAGCTATAGATTTGATTTATAAATAGAATGTTTGGGGACAGAGTGGTGGTCTAGTGAAAATGTTATTTTTATAAGTCCATCTATACAGTAAATATCTATTTTAATCTTTATTCAAACGAAAAGTTGATTTTTTAGCTCTGAATCTAGTAAATGTGAGGTTACGTTTGGATACTTTTGCAGCACGACGTATTTCTTACACTACAAAATTAAAATTTCTTCTCTTCTTCTATAAGATGTTTAATTAAACGCATGATTCATGGGGTTCGGGCAAAATCAAAAAATATTAAACGACCTTTCACGAATCCGTGGCAGTTTAAGGCTAGGGAATTATTGGTTTATGTGCTGGCAACAGCGCCTAGGGGATTCAAAATGTGGACTTTTAGCAATTCATGTGAAACAAAATAATTCAAAACTTTATTTCATTAATCCTGAGTGATTTTTATTGAAGTTTCTGGGATTATTAAATAATAATTATTAAGGATATTAAATAGACGGGGACATTAAAAGAGGGAATTAAATTAACATTGCAAAAATTCGTTATCCGATGCGAGAATAATAATTCCAACAATGTGTAGATTTATTTCAGCGAGCCTGGTGAAACTGCGAAATTTAATTTCGGCTCATTCTCTGTATCGCAGATGAGCAATACACGTTGGATTTTCTGATGACTCTACAGCGAACGCGATGACGATCGATCTGTAGGACTCTAAAAGTAGATTCCGATGTAATGCTTCTGTACGCTCTGCGAGATCAAATAAAATGAAAAATTTGATGATACAATCACGTTGTTCAGCCGGCTAATTAGCC
Source organism: Megalopta genalis (assembly GCF_051020955.1). Classification (NCBI taxonomy): domain Eukaryota; kingdom Metazoa; phylum Arthropoda; class Insecta; order Hymenoptera; family Halictidae; genus Megalopta; species Megalopta genalis. Next base: position 583,617 of record NW_027476122.1, read on the forward strand.
AACAACTCCCTGTAATAAATTTCCTACGAGCTAATTTAATTCCCCATCGGAAGTTTCCTCACCAATATTTAAATCTTCGGTCCCTCTATTTATTTTAAATTACGCTTTTCGGTTCGGCGGCTTTTCACGTGAAATAATTACACGCCGTTTAATTTATCTCATTACGTTCATACTTGCTACAATTACGTCATTGATTAAACAACGAACAGCCGTACTTTTAATAATGACTCGAACATTTGATACGATTTTAACACACTCCCCGGCCATTAATTCTTTTCAGTTTCTATTCTCATCGTTGTTTAAATAATTTATTAAATGGAAGGTATCGCTATTACGAAATATTTAAACAATTTCGCAAAATTAAGCTAAAAAAGGTAGTAGGCTCCTATATATTTTGTGACTTTTATATAAATTAATTTCGAGCGATGGATAAGCATATAATTTTATAAATTTGGCATACTTTGGGCAGACTTGGCATACTTTTACACTGTCCGACACGATTTTTGGGTTCCTATAGCCACTATGAAATTCTTGAAGAGCTTCACTCCCTGAACAAGAATCCGTAAACCGAATTACTCCATCACCCTCAGTTTTTTAAATAAACGAACTTTTGTAAAAACCCAAAATTTTCGACAAAAATGAGGTATTGCAAGAGAAAAGTAAAAACGTTAGAAAGTTCTAATTGGTGTTGAAAGATAGAGGAGTTAGCAACTCCAAATACTCTGGTGTGATTTTTTGTGTGAAATATAACACAGTTTGGTGATTATTATCCACAGAAATATGTAAAAAAAAACAGAACATTGAAGTACTAAACAAAATTCAAATATTATTTACGAAAAGTGGATGCCCCATTGGATCTCTCCATCGGTGTCGATTACGCGTAGTTTCGGCCCTGTCAGACAGAGAGAAGCGATCAGCGAAGCTCATGGCGGCAAAACGTCGTGTACATGTTGCCGTCGAACATTTTCTCGATCTACTCGAAATGTATATCGTTCCGACGCTTTTACCGGGCCGTTTCTTCTTCAGAAATGTCTACAGAATCCGATCCTGGGTAGAGCTTTCGTGCCGAACAAAAAACTTTTCGTAAAAATACAAAAATATTGCGCAGAAACTGCTCACGTCGACACTTTTTTAAATTTTCACATTAATTTATTGTTATTTAGGACCAAAAACAATTAATAAATTGCATGCCATTATATTCGGGAAACTCTCCTCTATCTTTTAACACTAATTAGAACTTTCTAACGTTTTTACTTTTCATGCAATACCTCATTTTCGTCGAAAATTTTGGGTTCTTACAAAAGTTCGTTTATTTAAAAAACTGAGGGTGATGGAGCAATTCGGTTTTCGGATTCTTGTTCAGGGAGTGTCACAATCTTGTCGGACAGTGTAATTAGTGATATATAAATTGTGACAATTAATATCATTTTTTAAAATCGTTTTACACTCTAAATTACATACACATAGCTTTACTATTAATATTATGGCATCGACATAAAAATATACGTCATTAAACGTGCAGCAACGCTTTTACGCTTTGAAAGATCTTCGAGAAACAGGTCTGTCTAAAAATATTGGAAAAAATTATGGCATTGGCATTAGAACAATTCAACGCATTCACATGATGCTACAAAAATGAATGCGCTTGGAAACAAAAATAAACGCGAACTTCAGCGAAGAAAAATAGTAAAGCTACATTATTACGATATACTAAATAAAAAATTATTATCATGGTTCGTACAAAGAGGGATACTAGGAGACCGTATAACCGATGCTCTTATATTAGACAAGGTGGCGGAATTAAGAGAAAATTTTCCGTCATATTCGGGATTTAAAGCGAGTCATGGGTGGTTAACAAGATTAAGAGACAACATGGCATACGCTTATCAAACATAGACAGGGAGAAAGCTAGTGTTGATCAGGATGCATCAAATGCTTTTATAATCGATTTTGAAAAGATGGTAGAGGAAGAAAGTATAAGTTTGGAAAATGTTTACAATATGGACGAAGGTGGACTTGTATGGAAAGCACTTCCAACAAGAATACTGGCTAGAGGAGAACGTTCCCGGCGAGATCGAACAGTGAACTGTTAGATCTACGGAGGTCGTAAGTCTCCGATTAAATCGTGTATGACACCGAGTCTGCGCGATTTCCTATGACTCTTTCGAGTGATACGGATGGTAAGTTGATAAAGAATGGTTTTAACATTGGCTGATATCAATAACACTATATTTTAACATAACATAACAATTTTTAACGCTAGGGTGACTAACTGTACTTGGCTTAGAATGAATTGAGTTGATGGTGAGACTATCGACGGAGTCTTAACCGAATTTTTTACGCGTTGATGTCTGGTTAGTATCTATCCGTTCGTTGTCTGTTTTGTTTTTTAAGAAGATTCGTTAGGGGCGTGAAGTTTTCAATGAGACACTCGGATTCAATGTTTTTTCAAGTTTTCCGGATCTAGAAAGAGAGGCAGTCGTTTTGATATATTTATATTATATATTTATCACCTAATACAGTATCTAATCTGGAACCAATGGATCAAGGGATCATAGGAAAAACAAAAAGGTGATCGCCCCGAAGTAACAGTCACTTGCAGGTATGAATCGTACCTGCGAGTGAATCTCACGAAGAATCCGCGCGTCTCGAAAGTTGACCGTGGCGCAGGTAATAAGACTGGGGAAAAAGTGGGTAATTGGGTAATTGGTGTTGTGCAGAAGGTAAGGGGAATACGTGACGGTGAGAGAATTTTGGCGACCAGATGTAGGCAGCGTTGAAGGAAATATTACAGGCAGGAAATAACGGCTTTTCGGTATAATTAGATACTATTATTACGGTCGCTTATTTGTTTGTGGAAAGACGCTTGCAGTACAGATGGAGTCGTTTGGTAATTTTCGGAATCTATTGTATGGTAGGGACGGTGTTGGGTCGAGCGTTCGAGCCGCGTATGCTTTATTACTATCGATAGCTTCTATATACTTTTAACGCTGAACAACAAGTCTTAATGGACATGAGGCGAAAAAAGATAGAATTACAATTGGCTTATGTGCAAATGCGTTAGGCACACATAAGATTATGCCTATTGTAATTTATAAATATAAAAACCTAAGAGCTTTGAAACATGTACTTTCATTACCTTACAGGCAGGAAATAACGGCTTTTCGGATAATTAGATACTATTGTTAATTTTACTATTGGTAATTTTCGGAATCTATTGTATGCTTATGTCCCGACGGTGTTGGGTCGATCGGTCGAGTCGCGTATGCTTTATTAATATAGATAGCTTTTGTAATACTTTTAACGCGGAACAATTGTAGTTTCTAAGTTGATGATTTTTTCGAGCCGTCTTCTTTCCGGCAATAAAGTCATTTCTGCATTTTCGAGTAATGCACGCCTCATCGGCAGCATTTTTTATAATAGGGTCATTAGCACGCACCGCTTCGGTCGCCCGTCCAGGCTTTCTTGCTACCTGCGGCACTGCGTGCTACGTCACTTTTACATCCCCTTTCATCGCGTCACTGGTCAATCAATTTCTATTCTTCGTTTCTTGTGTCATTGTGTCATTCAACAAAAAGTCTTAGTGGACATGGGGCCAAGAAAGATAGAATTACAATTGGCGTATGTGCAAATGCGTTAGGCACACATAGCATTATGCCTATTGTAATTTATAAATATAAAAAGCTAAGAGCTTTGAAACATGTACTTTCATTACCTGTAATTTTTAAATCGCAGTCAAATGCACGGATGAGTAGAACGTTATTTTCAGATTGATTTGAAAACCATTTCAAACCATCAGTAAAACAATATCAGGAGGAAAAACAAATATCGGAGAAAGTGAAATGATGTTAAATGATTGCGAAGCCTACAAAATTTCGCTACAAGAAGAGGAAGATTTTAAAATTATATATTTACCATCTAATACAGCATTTGTCCTGGAACCAATGGATCAAGGGATCATAGGAAAAATAAAAAGAATTTTCCGGCACAAGCTTTTGCGACTTGTTTTAACATATGATCAAGGAATAAATGAATTTTATGACGATTACACATTAAAAACCTGTATTGACATTTTATCGGATTCGTGGTTCAAAGTTACAACAAAGAACATAAAAAATGCATGGAATAAACTGCTACATAATAATAATCCTGCTGCCCCTTCAATTCAATCACACATGGGAGAGTTTGAACCTGATTGGCCAGAGATAATGAGTGCAATTACAGGAGAGCAATGCACCCTGATACATGCCACACAATTTTTATTAGACTGTGAGGAGGAAGAAAGAAGGAACGAAAACGAAAAAACAGAACTGCAAAATGAACCAAACAACCACAATAAATTACATGCGGCCCTTAAGTTATTGACAGGTTACAGTAAAAGAGAACCACCTTACATACAACACCTTATGGAGGCATTAAAATTATATCTTTTGAGCAAGGATAAATTAAATAAGTAAGTACATACGTATTCATATACAATGGTAAAAATTTGCAGCCTATTTGAATATGAATTATTTACAAATTAATGTTTTTTTTTTACATTATTTGTTATTAGAAAATAGAGGAAAAACACCACCTTGTTAGAACGACGTATTTTATTTATTACGTAATTTACTAAAATAAAATGAATTACAGATTAAGTATCAAGTAAATAAATGTTGTTCAGTCTCATTGCAAGGCTGGAAATCTGTTTCGGTTTCCTTCCGTATTCAGGAAGAAGATCCGAAAGAACGAAATTATTTTATTGTGAAAAGGTGAAAGTTTTAGTATTTTAGGTGTACCCGGTGATTACGCGACGCATCCCGATTGCCATAGCCAGGGTGGTACCAGCGATCGCGAACTCTCTGACCACCCTTCGTACCTGCGAAAACTGTGACAGCAGCGCACCAATTTGCATCTGCTCGATTGTACCAAACCATCGGAAAATAGCATTTAAAGCGACAAATTTGAATCTTTTGGGAGAATCAAATAAACATCATTGCCTAAACTTTTCACCATCGCACACCACGTGCACCTTGGCAGCGCATTACGCGCAACGTCTATCGTCTTTGATTCTATTGGCAACAGAAATATCTGTCCAAACTATATCACGTTTGGTCTCATTTGAATCAGAAATCCATCAGCAATATGTTTAAAAAAATCAGTATTAAAATGTTAAAATTAAAAAAAATCTATGTCATTGTATTATGAGCAGTCTTCCGGGAATTCGAGTCAAAGGAGCCGGGGCGCGTGCCGCAGCACACGTGTTCACCGACTCGCATAGCGAGAAAATCGATAAATTACAGGGTCGCGCAATATCTCGGTGTCAGAAGTGGCATACTTAAGTCGCGCCAGGAAGAGAGACACTACTATACATGTATATACGGTCTAAGGACGTAACGCCCACGCGACACAATCTCTCAATAAGAGCGCGGTCCCTAGATCGAGACGTTCGATCTCAATCCAAAAAACCGCGGTGTCACCAGTCTGGCTCATAACGCGTCACGGCTGTCTGGCCTCGGAAAGCGACGGAGAGGCTCTTCGGAATCGAGCAGATAGCACCGTAGGACCGCTGTCAGCCGGCAAAGACCGAGCACCCGGCGATCTATCATCCGCGATCCTCTCCCGGGAACGATTGTTAAAGAGTTTCGAATGACGGCCGGCCATTTGCGATCGATGGCCCATCCACGCGCGAGCGCGATATCGGTTTTTCCACCTAGAATTAGTATCTGGCTACGTTCAACCCCCCGTTTGACTCGGCAGCCGTTCCTCCCCCCCTCTCCATAAGAGACGAGAAGAATCCCGGGGGTTATAGGAAGAGGATTTTCGAGGTTCTAATCTCCTGATGGTCGGTCAGCTTAGCTTTTTACGGGGGCCGTATGAAAAATCTATCAGGGTTAAAGGGTCGCTGAATCATTGATCGCTTATGCACACCGGCGCGGCTTTATCGGATGGATTCTCCTGTGAGGAACCGTTTCCGAGCGGCGCGCCGCTTTGAAAAATTCAGCCGCGTACCGGGCACTAATAGAGGACTTTTTGCAAGTTGACGAGCCATCCGAACCGGGTGCGCCCGTTAATTATTTTATGACGCGACGTCCACGGGATTCGCGGCGATGCTGGGGGAGGACTTAGGCTGTCTTCCCACTTGGAACCGTTTTATAGCCAATTTCAATCGACCGATTTCAATGAAATTTTCAGCGTGTACAGGGTGTTCCACGTAACCGTTGCCACGATTTTTTCCAGCATCTCCGGCGGTCTAACAAATAAACGTTTCGAACAAATGTTACTCGGTTTTTAGCCGGCTACGGATTGCGATATAAAAAGCTTCGGAAAGAAATATTTTACGTAAAGAAATCAAGGTCACTTTCATTTTTTTTTAAGTTGCACAAGACGAATTCGATGACCTGTTATACCACGACCTTCGGATGACCTTGACGTAACACAGTTTTCAATGACAACATATCACTTAGTTGATCGCATTTTTTGTGCGTCAAGGTTGTCCGTAGGACATGATGTAACATATCGTTGGATTCGTCTTGGCACAAGCTACAATGATATGAAGTAAAAGATATAAGATGCAATTTAAGAAAATGAAGGTGACCTTAGTTTTTTGGAATAAAACACTTATTTCTGAAACTTTTTATACCGCATTATTCCGACTATTTTTTATTCATATTAACATTAGATTTACGGAACCCGTTAAAATGGCGTGTCACCAATTTTTTAATTTACGATTACGGCAAATGTTACAATAACACTTGTTGAGAATCAGAATAAACGTCTTATTGTTACTTTTATAAACTCATTTAAAACAGCTGTTTTTTGTCTAGAAATCTAGTATTAAATAAATATTCCAAAATGTATAATCTTATCTACAAACATCAATTCATCGAACAGTAGTATAAATATTCAACAATAACATTTTTAATCGTCGTAAAATCGATGATAATATTATACCCTCTGAAAAGCGTTCCGTAATAGGTACAGTAAATTCTCCTTAATTGATGCTCAGCTTAGAAACAAAAATGGACAATTTGGGAAGAAGAGATACAATTATTCGAGCTTTGCGGCTCGTTTTTATAGTTAACGATCGTCACCAGCTATAAAAGCGAGCCGCAAGGACACGAAAGCATTCTTTTTGGAAGAAAATTGCTGCTATATTTTTAGACATAATCATTTCAAATTTATATTTATTTATATGTAAAATAAAATTTGTATTCTAAAGATTTCTATGGAATTTTCAATGAAATAATCATCAATTATTAATGAATTGAAAATGAAATAAAAATTGAGACCATCTTCAACGAAAAATTTGAATTCTGACCAACGATGCCCTAAAATATTGGTAGCGGTACGGTAAATTTTGTTGGCGCCTCGGAGTCGCCATTCGAGTGCAAAGGGTTAGTTTTTAAAATCAATCGTACGTCAGCGGTGTCTGGCATTCTTCGAGCGTCATTTAAAAATGTTTATTGCTCCATGATATAGTAAAAAAATATACGGTTACGATCGCGAGAGTCTACAGAATCGTTCTACGAAAAATTCGTGCCTCTAGCGTCACAAGTTACACCGGGAAAAATTCTCAAACGCGATAATTTGTCTGCTGAAAAAGAAACTCATCTCCCAGCAATTCGAGTTTCAAACTGAAATCTTCGAAGAACCGACAACGAGATCGAGAAAAGATCGTCTCGCGACGTGTAAATGAAATCGGAATCTACGAGATAAAATTCATCGTCGGTTATCATCACGGCCGGAAGCGTGACCGCGGCCTAATAAGTGTCCTCGAGCGGGTGGTTTCGCTCACCTCTTGGAGCTCTGCGCGCCCATCGCGGCGATCACGGCCGATTGGCGGGAAATTCGAACGGGGTTCCAGCGCGTCCGCGGTGCGGCAACAGCAATCAACCGAATAATTTAAGGGTCCATCGAGATAACGGTAGGTTACGACGCGGGTCGCGTCTGTATTTCCGGCATCGATGCGAACCTATTCGCTTAACGACGAGATTTCCCACGATGCGCAGCACGCACGCGTGCACAAATCGAGAGGACCGTTCGATACAGTCTTTTGTCCCACTGTCGCTGTTAAAATAACGTGATTCCGCGAAAGACACCGGGACAGGAGCGTAATAGAAACACTGATACCGAACCGGCCGCGGCCGGCCGATCGTCACCGATTTTACGATTTCCCGCTAGCTCCCATGGACCCCCGTGGACCCCCATGAAACCAATATGGCCGCCGGGAAATAATGGAACAGTAGGGCAGCTCTCTCGCGATACCCTGTGCGCGTTTTATGCGAAATCAACTTTAAATTCATCGCGCCCCGCCAGCCGAGAATCATTCTCCCCGACGTGAAACAATTCGCTCGATTCCATTCGAAACGAGATTAGTTTTTTGGTTGTTGCGCGCACCGGGACGAACATGAATTCTTCTGGAAATTTGGCGGTACGTCATGCGGCCAGAATATGCCGTGAAATATGATCGCCACGTATCTTTCTTTTAGAAAATTTTAACGTTTTCGTAGAATTTTTAGTCCGTTCTTCGATTTCCCAGGTTTTATTCGTCGATTGTTGTTTATGTATTTAATGTTGTTTTTATGTTGTATGGTTTTTAGTACGGTTTTTTGACGCAGCAATGGCTCGACGAGCATCACGGGTGATCAATTTTATAATTGTATGAAGTGATTGTTTAAACAATTTTTTATCTGGAGCGAGCGTATTTTTACGTTTGCAAGAAAATATTAATATTTCTTGTCCACGACAACATTGAGCTTAATACTAATTTTTAAGCAATTTTTAAGAATTTTTTGGAAAAAAACACGAGACTCTGACCTTTTTTTATAGAAAAATTTTTCGAGTTGGAGTAACTTACTAAAAATTGTTCCGGGTATTCAATTTTATAATCATTAATATCTGATGTTTGTTTAAACTGTTTAATTCTAGGAAAATACGTAGCAAAATATATTTAATGATAATAACAACCTTGAGGAAAACACTAATTTTTTAAAGATTTTCGAAACAACATGAGAAGTTGACGATTTTTTAAATTAGCAACTAAAGCATTCGAATAATTTTCTTTAATTAAATGATTTAATTTTCAATAATAATAATAATTATTTAACTATAAACAATTTTCGTTAATTTAATTCAATAACTTTGTTAAATACAATTTAATTTTGTCCAATAAGTGTTAATAAATTATTTAAAAAATGGCATTTTAGAAATCGTTTTCGGTAAAATTATTATATTATTATATTTCATTTTATTATAAATTCCATTTTATTATTATAATTAACTTAACGTCCGACTTTGTTTCACGGGCCTGTCAAAGGGGAAATTTAGAAAATTTTTAAGATTTTGTGAAATATGTTCGTAGTCGCTAGAAGCTACAACGTAGTCACATTTAAACAAAATCCGAAACAGTACTCCGAACGGTGTCCGTTTTCGCGTGAGTAGACCCGAATTTATGGTTGCGTCTGATCGTTACATCGAAAATATCTGCGGATGCCAAGGATTAACCGTAGCAGGTAATAAATCAGAAAAGCGTTTTGTCTCGTAGGAAGCAGAAAGAAATGAGGGACTCGACGAAAACTCGCCACCAACTCTAATTTTGGCAAACGACTGCGGGCGATATATAATACTGTAAAATACTAAAATGTATAAGGGAGAATAACGTTTTCACGAAAATACTGCTTCCCACGGATAGATCGATATTGTCTACAATTCATCATCGGGAGGACAAGCGCAATACAAATTGAATCATTCGGAAATCTTAATCGTTTCTCAATGGTTAATTTTGAAAATAGTGTTTTTTTTATTTTGAAAAATTTAATTTATTATTTATATAACATTAATAATTATAATTATACATTTATTATTTAGATAATGATAAGTTATGTACATGTTAAAAATTTCACTGAAATCGGTTGACCTTCGTACGAGCTGTAAATAATTAATGATCGCAAAAATCGCAGTTTTGTTCCGACCTTTTACACTTTTGATCAATAAGTATGAGAAATTTGCAATTTTTACAATCTTTTAACGCTTGTAACTTACCATTGCGTTAAACGATTTAAATGAAATTTTCAGCATGCGTATAACTTACCGAGATCTACAAGACGCATTTTTTACATTTTCGTTAGATTTCATAATATAAACATCCTTTTTTATTATTAAATAATTAACTTTCATATTTCAAAAGAAGTATTCGAAATTTATAGATTTTGTCATTATTAATAAATATAATTAACTAATGATATATATTGAAATTATTAATAAATATTTTATTAAACATTCATTAATTAAATATCTCGAAGTTCGAAAAATCGGCAAAATTAGCCCAAAAGTGATCAAAAGTAGCTTCCTCAGATAAGAAAGTTAAACAACGAGAGTTTTTTACTTCGTTTTGTCATTCCAAGTATGTAATAGCAAAATTGTAACATTATCTATTATACAGGTCCCTCTATGATTTAAAAAAAAATTCAAATCGTCTACTCTAATTTTAAAAAAGTTAAAATTGCGCCTTGAGAAGTGTTCGAATGTCAGTGGGACTCACTGTATACATATAGCTGATGGCCGGTCTCGGCGACCAAGGGTTGTATTCGCGAGGCATTTTCACGCCCGGCATCTTTTTCGCCGGCATTGTTCGTCCTTGACGAATACGAGTTCTCTGTTCTTCAACAAGGGCGAAATAAAGAGCCCTCCCAAGCATTGGCGGATTAATGCGTACTGGTGCCCGAGGCGCGATACAAAATTGAAATCCCTAATACGCTATGACACGCTATGACAAATAGAGCGATTATTAAAAAAAGTTTTATTTGAAAATAAAAACTTTATTTATGGCATTGAGAAATTAATTTCAATAACAGCTTTTCTGGACTTTTGCTAGTGCACAGTCGAATGCATGTGTAGATTTCAGCTAGCGACTTGCGTTCATTTGTCGCATATGCATTGCATTTATATCATTTTACTACATGAAATAATATCACGTTGTTCGTTTCAACAGACAGCTGTTATATTATGTATAAAAAAATAAAATACTACTAATTTATCAATATGTAATTTAACCAAAGTAATACATGTTTGCTGGCTTTAAATGGACTTACATCATTTTCATAATTAATCAATTGTAATAATCATTTAATTTCAATTATGAAATTTTAAATATCATTCGAAATATATTTTCTATTAATCCATATAATTTTGTTTATTAATAATTACAATAAATAAAATAGGAGTCTCGTTTCTTATTTTGAACGTTAAATATATTTATATATTGTTAAACTTAAAATAAGATATTGTTATTATTTATTTACTCTCTTTATGTGGCGGTGTTTTGAAATAGTCATGATGCACAGGCGTTACATAATGTAATAACTGTTTCATATCCTTATATTTTTCGTATGTAACAGATCTCTCGGCATCGCTATACAAAGATGACATTTGAAAACATTAATTCCACTTGGATATCTCCCGCATCACTATACCTGCAGGAAAATTCTTCATACCATCGAATGCCCCCTTTCATGCTAAACAACTTTTGTAGGAACATGTTTTCGATAACTTCACCCTGTAAATATATCCAATAACAAAGGTACTGTAAATAACCAGGCCCTAATTAGCCCCCTAGGTTCTGCTTTCCCTTGCAAATCATAATTTTCATCAAGGCTCGGTGCGAGCCTGTTTACGATGGTTCCTTCAATTGACTCATTTCCACTAGCTCGGCCTAATCCGCCGCTGTTCTTTTTCTTTTAATTTAACCGAACGAACCGATCCTTGTAAAATCCGTATGACACGACCGGTCATCGCAGGTACATGTGCTTACCTGATAGCCGGCCGCGGTGGCTAATGGTTTTCCACGGGAGACGTTTTCATACCTGGCGCATTTTTTTTCGGGTAGTATCCTTTTGTCATTGTTCGTCTTTGCTGATTAGGACGTTCTGTCCTTTAGCAAGGACAGTATAAATACCCTGCCGATGTCAACGGAAACACTCATTCTGTGATCAGTGCAGCAGTGATCAGTGCGAAGACCTCGGCGAATTTTCTCAGTTAATTTTCCCAGTGAAGTATAGTGAGAATTTCTTAGTGAACTAAAATGGAATGGTACGTACATTTTTGCTATATTCTTCCGCGAACATTCTTCAGTCACTTGTTTTGACTAATGTTTTCCGTGTGTCGGGTATAAGAAAGACAATTTATTTTTACGAATTTAAATATTTATAAATAAAATATATTTTTCATCGAGATATGAGTCAACCTCTATTTTGGCCGGATACGGAGAATTCTCCCTAATTGACGCTCGGATAGTGCACGAAGATGGACAAGTCGGGAAGAGGAGATACGATTATTCAAATTTGTAAATTGAAATCTTGAAAATTAGAAAATTTAAATACTAGATAATTTAAAAAATGTACATTTATATATATAGAAATCGGAGAACTTAAAAATCGTGAATTTGTAAATCAAAGAATTTAGAAATTAAAATGATAAGATTTAGAAAATTTGGGAAGCAGATGATTTAAAAATTTGTAAATTTAAGAGTCGGAAATCTTAAAAAGCGTAAATGCAGAAATCAAACAATTCAGAAATTGAAACGGTAAGAACTAGAACATTTAGAAACCAGTTGATAACAATTAAAATTTCAGAAAACTGAAAAATCGTGAATTTATAAATCAAAGAATTTAGAAATTGAAATCTTAAAAATTTGATCATATAGAAATCAGCTGACTTCGAAATTGTAAATTTATAAATCAGAGAATTTAAAAACCGTCAATTTGATTTGAATTGGAATTGGAATCTTAGAAATCAGAAACTACAGAAACCAGATAATTTCGAAATTATGAATTTAGAAGTATGCGCATTGAAACATCGTGCCATTCGAAACGGATGGATCGAGAAATTGCAAGTTTCTCGGAACGGAAAAATGTGTTTAATCCTGGCGTATAAATATTTCCAATTTATTCGCTTATAAAAACGAGTCGTCTACAAAGTTGTCGATTCACCGATAACTATAAAAACGAGCCGCGAGGCTCGAGTAATAGTGTCTCCTCTTCCCAGATTGTCCATTTCTGTGCGTAATCCGAGCGTCAGTTAGGGAGACATTACTGTATCTCCAAACGTTTCTGGAAACTTGATTCGATTAAAGCTTCCGTCGTTTAATATACCGTTTAATATTACGTGCATACTAATTAATTGTTTCTTTTCGTTCAGTTCCAGAACTAATACTGAATCCTGCATTGAGTGGGGCTCCATAGAAGGTGGAGAAATCAAGTTCGAGTCTCTGACGGAGGATACTTTGGAGGGAGCATTACAAGTAATAAGGAAAAGCTTTTTCCCCAACGAGAGCATCTGCAAAGCCGTAAATCTGATATCGGCGCCTTGTAGCGTCAGAGCGCTCGAGGAGCTCTGTGTGGAAATTGCTAAAGACGGTGTCAGCATTGTTGCAGTCGACGTCAAGACTGGGGAAGTTGTTGGTGTTGTTCTCAATAAAATTAAGATATTGAGAGATCATCCGATGCCGAGAGATCCTGTAACTAACCCGCGACGTCCGTGTGGGCGCCCACCGTTTCGTCGACATCGCCCGGTCCTCTGGCGACCTTGCCAAAAGAGTTGGCTTGAAAGATTCAAGGATAATTGCGTACATCACCGGGCCAGGGGCTACGTAGATTTTCTGATTGCTATACACAGCAAGATAAATTTATTCAAATATTATAATATTGATTGTATTATGGAGTTGATGTTCCTGGCTACGCTGCCGGAGATGCAGCAGCGAAAAATTGGCGAGGGCTTAGTGTCCGTGTCCGTGGAGGTTGCCAATGCGCTGAATAATGGACAGCAAGTGAAAGTACCGATATCTGACACTGGAATTAATAGCGTGATCCATAATTTTCTGAGCATACCGAAGTTAGTGACTGCAATCATGACTTCCAATTACGCGCAGATCATCGCGAGGAGGTGCCGCTTAAAGGTCTTGGAAAGGATTAATTACAGGGGCTTTCGTTACAGTGACGTATCGTTCCGCAAGAGAATAGGGAAGGAGCATCGTGACTTCACTGTTGTAGCCAAGAAAATAAAGAACTAATCGACGGTTCAGAAGATATCGCAATGTCAAGAAAATTATATTTTATTTAGTATTTGCTTGTATTTAACAGGATTTCTATAATTTCGACCGAAATTGTCAATTATTATCTTCGAAATTATCATCTTTGAAATTATTAATTCTGAAATTATCATTTTCGAAATTGTTATCTTCAAAATTGTTATCTTCGACATTGATATCTTCGAAATCATTATCTTCGAAATTACTATCTTCGAAATTATTACCTTCGAAATTATCCCAGAAATTATTCTAGAAATTATTATTTTTGAAATTGTTATCCTAGAAATTACTATCTTTGTAATTGTTATTCTAGAAAGTGTTGTCTCTGAAATTGTTGTCTTTGGAAATATAATTCTCGAAATTATTATCTTTGAAATTATTATCCTTGAAATTATTGTCATTAAAATTATCATCGAAATGATTGAAATAACACCAATTGGCCAAAATATATTCGCTATGCAATCTCGTCGATGTAACACTTATCAATGAAAAGTGTAGAAACAAAACAATGAAATTTATACTTTTCTGCCAGGTTTCTCGTCGTTTCAGCCACTTCATGAAGGAACGGAGATCAGGCACTCGCGATCGGGCACTAATACTAAATAATCCAAACGGCGCGAAAGCGAAGATTTCACCCTTTGAAATGTATCTAAGAACACCATTCTACAGTTTTTTTTGTTAACAAAGTTACGGTATTTTGAATTTCAGAATTTCATTCGGAAGAGAATCCAAGGTGCTATACGATGGCAAACAAAAATCATAGATCAATACTTTCGGGCTCATTCGAAAGGGGAGACTTCGTTCGTTAAAATAATTGTGATTGCGTTTGCCAAACAATTTTTTGAACCACTCAGATCTATGCGAATATGAGAAATCGACAGGATGGAACCATTTTTATTTACAGTGCAGGGTATTAACGAAATAAAATTTATAAAACAGGAGAATTAGGATGCTACGAAACTGGGAAATTGGACTTCTAAAATGAGTAGAAAAACACCACCCTACGATATTTTTTAACGAAGTTATGGTATTCTGAATTTCGAAAAATGTTCGCCTAGAATTCCACGACCTCAGAAATCACATTAATCTTCTATACTTTTTTTCAAAACTGCTATAAATTTGCAACAAAGTATCGCAGATCAACGTTCTTGGATTCGTTGGAAAGGGAATACTTCGTTCCACAGAATCACGGTGATTTCATACGCCGGAGAAACGTTTCGAACTTATCAGAAGCACGCGAATTTGAAAAATGACCAACAAAGTTTCATTTTCGCTTATCGCTCGAGTTCCATCGAACCATTTTTCGTTTCGTGCGATTTATGGTGTAGTGCCGGCCGTGCGTAGAGCCAAAAATATTCGCGCTGAGTCGGAAATGTGATTATCATGTTCGCGCGACCTTTACGAAGGCGGCTGGCCACCCCCGGCCGCCGAAATTCAATTGGTCCAGCAAGTTTCGGTTGATCCAGCGAATCAGAATTTGGTGAAATATCGTTGGCGCACTTGCACAATGACACGGAGTCACTACAGCTTCAGATGATCGCGATTAGGGCAAATTTCGCAGGAGTTAAACGATTACGCTGATTCTGGCTCGTGAGCACGCGTCGCGACGGATAATTTACGATTTTTCGATGATTTTTATGTCGAAATTATGAATGTCGGACAATTTTATTTCATAATTTTAATTGCTCCTGAACAAAAAATTTTCATCCCCTTTTTATTTTCTGCACGGTGAAACTGCCCCTTTTACAACGACATCCTGATGTTATCCCATTTTCTTGTATATTTTGCAAATTTATCAGGTATTAAAATAATGCGTATAATAAAATTTGAACTTTTTATCCCCTTTACCTATTTTTTTTTAGAGCGGAACAGCCCCTTTTTAATTGCGATATGTAGATGTTACCCTATTTTTGTATATGTTATCAAAATTCTCATGACATTAAAAAGCTGTTTATAACATAAATTAAATTTTTCATGCCTTCCTTACTTTCTTCAGGGTGAAACTACCGCCTTAATAACGATGTCTAGATATTACCTATCTCCATGTTTATTTCTAAAATTTTACCGTATATTAATAAAATATTTGCAGTGAAAATTAAATGTTTCATCCCTTTTTATTTTTCGTAGTACGAAACTACCCCCTGAATGAATGTGGTGTCTTGTAGATGTTTCCCTCTCTGCATAATTATTTCTACAATTTTATTGGATATTAAGAAATTACTTCCAGCGAAAATTAGATTTTGCACCCCTTTTTATTTTCTTTGAGATAGAACTTCCATATTTTTAAAATTGCACCAGATATTAAAAAAATTTAAGATAAAAATTTATAGATATTAAAAAATTGAATTTCTTTCCTTCGTTTATATTTTTAAGGGTAAAACTATCCCCTCCTTGCTCGAATGATATATATTCGATATGTACTAAATGTTCAAAAATATGTTACAATAAAAATTGAATATGTTGTCATTTAAAACAATGCAGTCATATAATGTAACAAATATAAATTTTCTGTCTCGTGTAGAATTTATTAACGACAGAGTATGCTAATCAACATGACAATGAAAGAAATCGTATTTCAAGGGGTTAATTACGTCGGAGAATCTGTAAAATTTTTTCTCCGAGGAATTTATAAATAGCCCGAGGCTATACGAATATTAAAAACTTTATAATGAAGGGATCGGAATAGTTGAATATTGTGGAAGGGTAATTATTCCTCAGACGAAGTTTGGTTGTTGACAAGAACAGCGATTCTTCGAACGAAATTTAAAATAAAAATTGAAATATCATAAGAATTTTATATTGTTCAACATTGTTGATAATCATATTTTATCAATTTATAATGGTAAATAATATAAATTATAACAATAGTAAGTTCTAGCCAGACCACATAGCTTATGTTAATTTTATAGCAATTACAATTTGAACGACACCAGTTAATGTTAGATTAATACGAATTTTAATTTCAGCAATGTTAATGCGAAAATTTACAGCAATTTGAATTTCGATGATATTAAATGATATGTTATTAAGGAATTTCAATAAAAGCAAAATGTCGAAGAATTTTCAGAGTTGTTGTATACTGTTGATAATCAAATTTCATCAATTTATATTGTCAATTGATTGTACAAAAAATTAAAATATACACGCGAATATTTACGCTAATTTCACGCACTATATTCTCGACATATGTAAATAACAATCTCAATCGCCTCTCACTTCTCAATCATCAGCCGATCATTGAATCACTTCTCTCGCATCATTCGATTCCGCAGTTATATCAATTATACAATTTTAATAAAAATAATCCCGAAAATATTATATAACTAATTAAAAATTGTTTCAATTATTGTTTTCATTCGTGATACACTAAATACGTAGCTTTCTCGTTATTAAATAAATGAATTTCCTTGTATATCAATTATGGAATTTATATACATCCATATTTCGGTTTCGTGAAATACTAAATAGAATTGATTCTCATATTATACAATAATTGAATTTTCGAACGTGATAATTATGGCATGGAACTCTTGGGAATTATAGCTGTGTTTGATTATTGAAGCACATTAGCGAGCCGAGAGATGACCAAGCAATATTAATTATAATTTCGAAAGTTTTCTTTTCGAAAGAAAATTACTGCTATATTTTTAGACACAATTTTTTTAACTTTATATTTATGTATATATGTACAAGAAAACTTTAATTCTGAAGATTTCTACTTAATTACCAATGAAATAATTATCAATTATGAATGATTTGAAAATTAAATAAACATTGAGACAATCTTTAACAAAAATGTACGTGTACATATCCATTTATTACTAATGATTTTATTCTCCACGATCTTCATGAAACTTCTTTGAAAATAGGTTTTAATAATTATTTCATATAAGTTCGTAACTAAAATAAATATTATAATTAAAATAAATATATTTATTTATGGAAAATGTTTTCTGTTCTTGATTTTCACGTAACTTCAACCAATGTAATATTTAATTATCATTACACATAAATTCAATTTAAATGAATGTTGAAATAATCGTAAGAATAATACGCGGTTGTATTTGTTTATAGAAGGTGATTTTCTCTCGTTAATTTTCATCGAACTGCAGAGGAAATAATAATAATTATTATTATTATTATGAACAAATTTCATTAAAATGGTTCCCAATTATTAAAAGGAGAATACGTTCGATAATGAATTTCTCCTGACGAATTGCACAGAGATTATTACAACAACAAATGTATATTTTATATAGACATGTAAAATCAGTGGCCTAATCGAAGCTTATCAAACATTCACGAAACCAGTACGAAATAATCCTTGCGCTGATAGCTGGCTCATTATCAATCCATCAAATCCATAATCCCCTATGCAACAAATACGACGTGAACTCGAAAGTCGATCATTCTCTTTCTCGTCGATCAATACCGTTGAGAGTTTCGCAAAATTTTCCGCGAAAATCTCGCATCAAACATAATTCCGCTATTCGAGTTTAGTTAAATGTGAATTCGAGCCGAATGATTTCGCACGATCCATCAAATGATAAATGTCGTCGACTGTAGAAATACTATACATTAAAAAATCACAGCAGAAGCTCAATGATTGTAAGAATCGTTGTAATACATGGCAGAATTCCGATACATGCAAAATACAATTAAGAAGAAAATGATAGAAATATTAGAAACTTGACGAAATACAATAATCAAATATAAAGATAGTAAAATGTAGAAACTATATAAATTCAGTAATCAAATGTAGATATATTCAAATATGGATACTATTTATTATATATTACTATATATATTATATTTATTATATTATTATATTATAATATAGATTATTAATATACAACAAATATAAAATTTACTGAATTTTTGAATTCATGTAGCTTCTACATTTTAGTATTTTTATATTTGGCTATATGTATAAACAATATAAATAGAGTATACGTAATAAATAAAGAAATATTAAAAATATAAAAACTGCACGAATGTAATAATCAAATATAGAAATACTAAAGCCATAGAAACCACTAAAATGCAACTGGCGAATATAGAAATACTAAAATATAGAAACTACGTAAATGGAATAGTCAAATACACAAGAACTAAAAATTTAAAAATTATGAAAGATGCAAAATAGGGGAAAACTATAAAAAAAGACCGGTGTAAGTTGTGATTACGAAAAATATAGAGTCTACAGAAAATGCAATAGTCAAATATACAAGTACTAGAAATTTAAAAATTGTAAGATATGTAAACTGGGGGAAAACTATAAAAAATACCCGCTGTAAATCGTGGTAGTACTAATATAAATGACAAATAAAATTAATAACTAATTACCAATGATCAAATATAGAAATACCAAAAATTTTAGAAAGTGTAGAAGATATAAAATAGGCGGGGAATATAACAAACAATATTATAAATGATAAAATTATCGTTATCATCATTTTACACTTTTAAACATTACACGAAGCAAAATTGTGTAACTTAACAAAAAAAAAAAATTATTGTGTGTGTATTATACTATTTTCTATATTTAATATACATATAATTGGGTTGATGGTTTTAATCAATCATCTTCTCCTAATAGCATGTAATTACAGTCGCATTACAATATTCATCATACTCCAATCACAATCACAAATGGCGAGTTCTAATTACATTACAGCCAATATCGTATAATATTATATGTACATAGTCACCTTGTCACCGTCCACTCACCACAAACCACATCCAGTCTCTCACGAAATCAATATTAGCTTATAAGAAATTTATATTTCGACAACAGGAAACAATAATACCTCTCATCATATTAGTTTATGTCAATTTAACAGCAATTTGAATTTTAACGACACTAATTAATGTTAGGATAATATGAATTTTAAGTTCGAGAATATAATATTTTAATATATATAATAACATATATAATAATAATTTAATAATATTTTTTGTAGAGAACTTCAACTCTCATGATATTAAATAATATTTTTTGTTCAGGTATTAAAGCTCCAATAATATTGAACGGAATTATAATAACATCGATACGAATTTTATATTAAATTTATGGGATATATGATGCTCAATGTTATATTTTCATATGATATTGTTTAAAATTGTCTCATATTGTTCTTTTTAACAATGTTTGTTATATGACGTACAATGATTATTTATTGATATCACATTTATGAGGAATTTAGATATCAATAATTACTATCGCATAAATAACGATAACTAGATTGTTGCATCATTAAAATATTTGAATAATACAACGAGGAACTCAAATTTCCATGATTTTAAATAATGTTTAATTTATTAGGAATTCCAGGATCAATAACATTATACACAATGTAATCGTACAACCATTCTTATTAGGTTAATGCATAATTTAATACGGTAATAATGTATTAAATGCTGCAGCAATAAAAAAATATAAAAAATGTAAATTTGATAATATTATTAATTATATATATTTTATATATATATATATATATATATATATATATATATATATATATATATAATTAATAAAATATTATTAAATTAACATTTTTTATATTTTATAATATATAATTATAATTATGTATATATATTATATATATTATATATAT
This sequence comes from Megalopta genalis, assembly GCF_051020955.1. Lineage (NCBI taxonomy): Eukaryota > Metazoa > Arthropoda > Insecta > Hymenoptera > Halictidae > Megalopta > Megalopta genalis. Next base: position 604,302 of record NW_027476122.1, read on the forward strand.
ATATATATATATATATATATATATATATATATATATATATATATATATATATATACCATATATATATATATTATACCATATATATATATGGTATATAATATATATATATGGTATATATATAATATAATATATGGTATATAATATATATATATATTATACTGTATATTATACTAAATTATTATATCGTGTATTATATAGTATAATTAAATACATTTATACTGTATATCATACTAAAAACTGTACATTATATATAATATAATGTAATACATTAAATACTATTTCTAGTATTTTACATAATTGCCAAAAGCTGAGTAATTAAATTATATTACGTTCGCTATCAGCATAGTTATATTTATTGTATTTATTGCATTAAATACATTGTATCATCTTACGCGACATGATGAAAATGCCGCCAAAGTGAAGGCATCAATTCTCTAAATATCATGCTATGTGCTATAATTTTAAATAATTATATTCAGAACATTAATATGACGTTCTTTATGCTGCGGGCGAACGTGTTAAGCAATGATCCAAACGCCACGGGTTGAAATGACCTCGACGGTCCATAAACCAAAAATAATATTCTTCCTAATTGATCGCATTTTTTAATTCGAATCTTAACCGTTAGAAGCGATAAGCAATTTCAATGCGTTCCTTTTAACGCTGCCAAAAACCTGTTCCCAGTCACGTCCCACCAAAATTGATATTCCCCGCCGTCGCCACAAATTTCCAATAAACGCGCCGCACCAACAGCGCCGCCGAAACCGAAGAAGGAAAACTCGATCGACACTCGCGTGTTTCCCGGTAACGAATCGTCGCTTTCGCCACTCCAACCACGAGTGCAAACACTACGTGGCTGCATCACCGACACCTTTAGGTGCTGGATCGGGGTGGGGTGGGGGGTCGTCGTTGGTGTTCGCTAAAGGTTGCCTCTGTGTTGTAAATAAACGGCGCGACCCGATCGTACTGAAGATAGAAGCCAATCATCCAGCAGGATTTCTGGTTTCCTTTAGTTCCGTCCCCCTCCACCGCTTTCTTCCGTACCTTATGGAGCATAGCAGTACTATCCCCCGCCCCCAAGAAAAAAATTTGCCGGAAAGCGATATTCGGAGTACGTATAGACTAACGGTCGTAAGACGTTGCCCGCAACCATCGAAACCGTCTTCCGACGGTTAATCCGATACATGGAGTTGCGAAATTTCAGCGACACGGTTGTTTTTATGTTTCTGGTCTCCTGACTTCTGCGAACGGCGGATTACGATCGCCGGATATCCATCTCGGTGGACGTAGAATAAAGCAGACCCGATTTTCTGAAGCTTCGCAGATTATGGTATTCGGAAATAAAAGAATTTCGTAGCTTGCTTTCAAGAGCCTTTTAGAGTGTAACGTACGGAGAATCTTCCCACGAATTTTTTATATTCCCTCCTGAAGGCATACGCCAGGCTGGCGCCAGCCACCCGGGGATTCATTTGTATATCGCGAGTCGAGTACCTCCGAGAGAGTACGACGACGAACATTTCTGGAGTCGGACCACATAGGATCATCCCCACTACCATTTTTCCACAGAAAAACTGACTATATAAAGGGCCCAAACGCGACCGGGAATTGGGCCCTTTTCGAGTCATTCGTCGACGCGGAAACATTAGTAACATCGAGTTTCAATTCTTCTTACAGTTGTAAAACCCAACGCGTAATAATTTAGTTTTTACCAGTTTTCTTTGGTTTCAAGTTTAATCATTTCCACCTCCTGTTTCAAACCAGTAGTTGGTATAACCCACCAAGATATATCTTAACCGCTCGAGGTATATCTTTATTTCTTTTCTAACCCTAATATCAATTTCTCCAAACACCTTATCCTAATTTTAAAGGTAGCTACCCGTGTCGAAATAAACATCGGCTGGTCTACGCACCTCATCCAAAAATTCCAATTACATGCAACCTCCGGCCACCCAAACTGCCTGGCCCTCGGCTCGTAACAAGAGCATGATAAGACGAGTAGTATTGTGGTCATTTAATCCTGAGATAGTAGCGTCTGAAAGCAGAGGAACTTAAATATTTTTGATAAATTATTTTCGTTTAATTTTAAATAGAATCGTACGTGTTTTGATGAAGGACGAAGAAACGAATCCAACAAGTATAATGATTGAATACTTTCGATTGTTTAACCTCGATATGTTTGCGTTTGTAAGTTGATTACTTAATATTTCGGACACGATATTGTTACAAGAATTATATCTCTTTTTTAATGTTTATGATAATATTGTTACGGCGACTTGTCCAAATCAAGTGGCTGTAATGTGAAACAGCCCTGTTGTGAACACCTCCTTAAAGAATAATAGAAGAGAGGGGTTGCCACGGAGGTGTGTTATCAACGGACAATCGAAGAGTCGGGATCGGACCGTCGAGCGGTCCAAAGATCTCAAACATAATTGAATTGAGTTGTATTATAGTTTATGTACTTTATTGTAAATAAAATGCCGCGACGCGAAAGAAATGCAGTAATTCGCAACAATATTATTGAATCAATTGTTTTCTCATATAATAAAGCACTCCTTAAAGTAAGTAGAAACATAAATTTTGTTTATTTATTGCACATGTCCTTTTGTATAATAAGCGATAAACAAGATAGTGACGAAATTTAACGTCACAAAAATAATCGGACAGTCCGTAGGTATAGGTGAACTAGTTTTTATCGATGGTATTATGGATAAAATGAAATATTTGGACATTTTTTAAAGAAAATTTAATTACAAGTGTTATAAATATGGGTGTACGTACAGTTTTAAGTTTTATTAGGACAGTGATCCTAAACACAAGGTCAGAATTGTACAGGAATATTTGTTAAACAATTGTCCAAAAGTACTGCATCCTTCTCCTCAATCGCCTGATTTAAATCCAATTAAAAATTTATGGGATCAACTGGACCACAAAATTCGTACAATACTTACAAAGACAACAACAAAGATAAAACAACGTTTGTTAGACGAATGGAAACGAATTTCGTCGGATTATTTAAATAAAGTCATCTGTAACATGCCCAAGCGATTACATGAAGTAATAAAACAAAAGGGTCAACCGACAAAATATTAATATTATGATAACGTGATTAAAAAGATTTTCATTTTATATAAAATTAATGTAATTCATTCACTGTCCGAATATTTTTGTGACGTTAAATTTCCTCACAATCTTGTTCATCGCTTATTATACAAAAGAACATGTGCAATAAATAAACAAAATTTATGTTTCTACTTACTTTGTATGAGAAAACAATTGATTCAATAATACTATCATAAACAATAAAAAGGAGCAATTGTTCTTGTATCAATATCGTGTCCGAATATTAATGCGAGTCACTGTATATATTCATTATACTCGTTGCATTTGTCTTTCGATGCTCTACAAGAATATCGGTAACAATATACAGAGTGTTGTATAAAAGTGTGCTGGAAACAGGAGTAGTCCTCAGGAGTAGTATCTTTTTTTCAGATACAAATATCAAGCGGATTACGAAAAAAAACCGAAAAAATGGACGTCGGATCTGTTGTACATACGAAAACCACACAATGGAGCGATAGAAAAAGACATATCCCTAGTTAACAATACATATGTAACAATAATTTAAACAATATTTATAATTGATTATGTTTTTCTTATTACATAGTCTATAATCATATTGTTCATAACTGATAATATTCTTTATTACTACTTTAGACAATATATTTGTACTACGTGACCTATAATATTATTTAAAAAAAATTGGTTAAGTAAACATTTTTATCACAATTAAATACAAAAATTACTTAACACGAAGATCGTCGTATGAAATTTTATATTCCAATCATATAATTGTAGTCAAAAATCGTAGGAAAATATTGTAGCTAAAATAGAAAAATATTGACATCCACAAAAAATAAGTACTTGGTCAATGAAAATATATAAAGTAAAATGTACAACTAAAATGTTTAGAATAAAATGTTCAAACAAACTGTTCGATAAACATGCTTAAAATAAAATGTTCAACTAAAATGTGTAAAATAAAGTATTCACAACCAATATGTTTAAAATGAAGTGTTCAAAATAATATGTTCAACTAAAATTAACATCTACGAAAAATAAGTTCGAAACAATGCTTGTGTACGTCGATAGCGTCTGGTGTCGCATTTCGTATCGACAGCGCATTCAAATTCAGGAAACCTCGAAAACATGAAAACACCGATTTTCATAAAAGTCGCACGAAGTTGTGGATTGTGGCCAACTCTTTGAGCGAAAAGTGCGACGTGTGGCGTCGGGTGTCATCTGTCGAAGGAACGTGCAAACGTCGGAATACAAAAATTCTCCCCTCCACACCCTCGCCGATCCCATCGCACACTCTAACCGCCATTTCTGGCGCGGCTCCTATCGGGTCCCTTATTTCGTCGACGAAAAAATGGGGAGGTGGGTGAACTGGAAGAATGCAGTCTCAAGCCTCCGCGACCTAACCCAGTGAAATGAATTGGAGGATCGTGCCCCGACCGTGAAAATCGACGCCAGAAAAATATTTTCCTGGTCTTCGTGCTCCGGGCAACGAACGATGCCGATCTTTTGCGTAAGCCGCTTCCAGATATCTCGCAGAGTCGCTGAGATCGCTCGGTCCCCGAAAAATTCCGTTGGAAAAGTCGTTCGCCCATCGATAGCAAAGATTTCTCGCAGACGGAAGTGGTCACGATTTTTTTTCTTGCGGATTTTAGGGTCGAAGGTTTAGGTTAGGTGGACGGGTTTTTATGGAGCTTGGTGGATGGCGTATGAAATGGAGGGTTCGGGGTGTAGTGAATAAAAAAGTTTGCAAATTGAATTGATATTTTATATTGCTAGTAATAATAAAATTTTTTATTTCATTAAAAAATCATTCAAATAATTCGACAAATTATTTATTTATTATTGCAAATGATAAAAAAAATATTTATTATGCAAATAAAATGTTATTTTTCATTTGGGTTTTAGAGAGGGACGAAAAGATTTAGAATACTATTTGCGCTGATATACATATGTATACTTAGTGAATAAATTTAGGATAATGTAAATTAAAGGGTTGGAACTTGAGTTCCAATATATCAATTACTAAAGAATTGAATTTGTATTACAAAGTTTCAATTATTTAAATCTCAAAATTTTAATTTTTTTAATTTTAATTTAAATATTAAGTTACACTTCTGCTTATGTCTACATGCTCCTATGTATTCAATAAATAGATTTTGGCTAGATTTTCTTTCTAATGTAAATTAAGGGTTGTTGACCAAGGTGATAATTACTGAAGGGGTGAATTCGGAGTGCATAGTTAATATTTAAAATAATTTCGAAATATTGATGAGTATTGATTTATTTTTGTCAATAGATTTAAGCTAGAACTCCATTTCCTTATAAATTTAAAGGTCCAGGGTTAATGACTGACGTGTATTAGTTACTGCTGAAGTAAATTTGGGGTGTAAGGTGAGTATTTTAAATTACTGTGAAATATTCACGAATGCTGATTTCAGTCAATAAAGGTCCGGCTTCCCTTTTCGATGTGAATGGAATGGTCGAGGGTTAATGACCGATTGATCGTGGGCAAAGTGAACATTTACAATCATTCCGGAATATTTCTGCATGCCGACGTATTTTTATAAAATCGACTTAGACCAGGTTTGCTAATACATTTCTATTAAATACGTTAAATAAATTTAAGTTAGCTTTCCTTTATTTTCTGAATCAGGGCGCCGAGGCTTGATGATAAAGATATCAACTATTGAAAGGGTGATTTTGAGGTGCAAAATTGACAGTTAAGATTATTCTAAGACACTCCCTGCGCTCTGATAATATTTTCTTGTCTACACGTATTCTGTAAGCAAGGGTTCGAGGTTCCCCTCTTGTACACAAGTTACCCAAAGGGGTGAGTTTGGGGTGCAAAGTTGGCAGTTTGTATTATTTTGGAAAGTTTGTTGATACTAATATTACTTATGTCATGTAAATTTCGGCTGGGTTCTCCTCTTTTTAATGTAAATCAGCTGGTTGCGGGGCGGTGTTGTACATCTAATTTACAGTAGGGACGAATTTTGGGGTGGAAAATTCACATAATTTTCGGAAGCTCGCAGATACTTACATATCTTTATTATGTAAGTTCATGTTGTACTTCCCTTTTAATATAAATCGGGGGATTGAGGGTTGAAGCTTCAAATGTTGATTGCCGAAAGGGTGAATTAGGGGTAGAAAGACTACGGTCTAAACTATTCCAAGATATTTCTTCGTTCTTAGAAAAATTAATTGACTAAATGTGTCGTAAATTAGCTTCCCAATATGCGTGCAAGGGTTGAGTGCGGTATGTTTAAGGCATCAGTTACTAGAAGGGTGAATTTAGGGTGCGAGGGTTTACGTAGTTTCCGAGGAGGTCGTAGACTCTATTTTTATGCGGGTACGTTTATGTGGTAGCCAGTAATTTTCATGACGTTGTAATGACCAGAACTATAATTCTAGGCAATCATAGGTCTGTTGAAGCTGGTGATACTTCTGATTCTAACCGCATTCCTGTTCTCTCTCGCTGCCGTAACACGGTTGATGGAGCTGACTGTCATCGTAATGTATCCGGTGCCCATTTTCGTGCTCAGACTATTTTCGAGAGTAGTCGTGAGTACATGTATAAAGGCAAATCTTACTTTCTGAAACATTCGCTCTTCCCATAAATCATCTTAATATTATGCTAATTTCTTAACATAACATTGGCTATTAACTTTTTAGTTTATCTAACAAGTAACTTACGTGGTCAGCATTAGTAAAATTAAGAAATTATTAATCACTGTCTCGAAACCATTTTTATGCAAAATAATCGAATATTCTTGGTAGTTGATTGTGATAATTTTTCAGCATTTTGCTAGTGGTTTTTCGGTTGATTTAGTAACTTCTGCGGTCGTCGTTAAAAAATTTAATATAAATTATATTATTCATAATCACTAAACCATTTTTATGCAAACTTCTGGTCAAAATATTTTAAAAGTTGATGGACAATTTTGTCGTGCCTCGCTAGTGACTTTTCAGTTTACCTAGTAACTTCTGTGATCGACGTTAATAAAGTGAATAATAAAATGAATTGCACACTACGAACGTGGTCCAAAAGTATCAATAACGTCGGGGTAATTATACATACTCGATCAGCAACAAGCGGTCCGAAAGCGTTCGTTGCTCGCTTTTTATTTAAACATTCGCGCTGGTGTCGACCCCGTGTATTTTCTCGCGGCATAAGCGCCCAGGAAAATGGAAAACTGTCATCGTGACTGAGGGAAGTCTGGTGAAATATTAGGTTATTACGCGATTTGGTAATCCCATATCGTCCCAGAATCCGTCGCGCGAGTAATTCGGTGAAATTAGATCAGCCATTATGCCGATCCGCAAAATTCCATCTTAAGAGAGATATTTCGGGCATTCGAAGGGATCATTAAACTCTCTAATTGTAAGTCGGCTTCATCAAAAACATCACTGACTTCTAATTTTTCTGAAATTTTAATTTCTATAATATTTTCAGACGCGTTTATAAATTCATTTCAAAAGGACATTCTATTTAAGCGTTTCAAATAAAATGTTTCACTAAAATGTTTAACTAAAATGATCATCTAAAATAATCACACACACACACAACTAAAATGTTTACAATTAAATGTTTGAAATGAATCATTCGTCTAAAATGTTTGAAAAAAGATTATCAATGAAAATGTTGAACTGAAATGTTTAAAATTAAATGTTGAACTAAAATGTTTGAAATAAAACATTCAACTGAAACGTTAAAAATAAAATTATCAATTGAAATGTACAACTAAAATGTTTAAAACAAGATACCAAAGAAAATGTACAACTGAAATGTTTAAAATTAAATGTTCAACAAAAATGTTTATGTAAAATGTTTAAAAGAAAATGTTAAACTAAACTGTTTAGAATAAAGTTGTCAATTGAAACGTTTAAGATAAAATTTTCAATTAAAATGTTTAGGATAGAATTGTCAATTGAAACGTTTGAAATAAAATGTTCAACGAAAACACGTTTACAAAAAAATGTTCAACTAAACCGTTTAAAATAAAATGTTTAATTAAATCCTTGATACCATAACGTTATCAGAAATATCAGTAAAGAAGATTTCTGTAATCTCTAGCAAGATGATGATTAATTAAAGGCATTTACTCTTGAAATAGTATCCGC